>NW_005187472.1:997550-1009902 GCF_000239375.1 Pundamilia nyererei
TGCTGAAAGAGAAGGTGTCTGTGCATGATCATTTCTGAAATTTCCTAAAACGGACAGTGCCACTTTAAGGCCAGATCGATCTGAAGAAATGCTGAGGAGAGAAAAGAGCTGAATATTAAGCTCCAATCACTTTGCTCTTCCTGAAGTGACTGAAAATGTGTAGCTTTCTCCCCTTTCTGTGATGACTTCTGACCTTTTGAAGGATTTCCTAAAGCTATAAACATTTTCATTTAGAAACTTTGTTGAATGAGATATCTTAAAAATGTGTAGCTCTGGAAAACACCCAATGGCAACTTCCAGGGCTGAAATATAAACCCGTCATCCAGTCTGTGTAGCTTCCCAGTCATCTAGGTCATGGTCATTTTAAGCATTTGCAATGAAGGTAGCTGGACTTCTTTTTGGTTCATGAAGACCTGAAGAATTGTGAAGTTTCATCTCATTTAAGAAGCATCTTCAGTTCCAGCTACAGAGTTATTAAAACCCCTTGAAGGGTTAAATGCCTGGGACTCTCCATCAGTATTTAGAACTGAAGAAGCCTCTCAGATGACACGTGAAACGTCTTCCTGAAGTCGAGCTCCCTTCATTGCAAGTGCTTAATAATAAGCAGCAGTTCCTCTAGTGTCAACTTGATGTTCGCTTGAAAGAGCGAGTCAGCCCTGATATTAAAATTCCAAACTTTAAACCACAAAGAAATATGTTTAAAAGGCTGTTTTCATCTCTAAACCTAATTGTGGCTTTTATGCCAGCTGTAAAGGTTGTAAAGTTTTATATAACTGATCTATTTAAATTAAATTAAGGCTTAAATCTCATCATTTAGGGGCATTGGCACTTTAAGGGATTGGGTGCCAACAAAGCCACTATAGATGCTGTTTACTAATTTAAAGGGCTGGCATCTGTGCAGCACTCTCAAAATACGCATAACAGCTGATCTCTGGGCTACTTTCGTATTTATGCTGTTGTTGGTTCTTTAGTTTTAACCCCTGTCACAGGGAACATAGAAGTCATCATAGATAAAGAACTTGATTATAGTGAGGGAAAGCGAGTGTTAAAAACAGTAAAATCTGTCCACTGCAACCATTTTCCCCACTGAGCTTATCTTCATGCTCCTATCTCTGCTTTTGCTGACTTTTCTGTTTAATTAACTCTTCAACAAATCAGCATTCTGCCAGTCAACGTTGGGCTTTGCACTAACTCTTGGTGAACCAAAAGCAAGCACGTCTGGACTGGGCTGGTTGCATACCCAAAATCTTTGACTCTGCCAAAGACGTGAGGAGACACAAATGTCTTAACATAAATTAGGCTTGAGTTCTAACAAAACCAAGATGGGGAGGGTGACAGTGCTAAACTTGAGTTGACAAACAGACAGGAGGCGTCATGGTGGCTTTTTTTCAGCCTATGATTTACTCGAATTTGTCTTTAAGGAATGTGTTTTACATTGCAGAGACGAGGCGACCCATTGCCACAAATCTCTTTTCCAAGATTAAACATAAAAACAGAAAAGGGACTGTCCATGTGATGATGAAGTCTGCATACTCTAGACGTCCTCCTTGAACAGATGGGAAAGTGAGTACAGCTGCAAAAGCTGTTATGAAGAGACTGGTCTGTAGAATAGAATGATACAAAGTGGGAGACTGGGCACCTGACAGCGAGTAAGTTCAGCTTCAGGAAACAGACTGGCTTCTGGAACTAGACGAGATCTGTTCCTTAGCCTCCAATGGGGAGGGCTTCCTCTTGTCAGAGCAGGATAAAGGAAGATTTTTCCAGCATGGAAGCTGAAAGAAATGCTTAGAGAAATATAGGAAACGGCAGGAGCGACTTGAAGGACGCAGGAAATGAATAGAAGATGCTGCGGGCGAAACGGGAGGGCAAAGTATTTACGGATGATGAGAAAGGCCTTGAAAGAAGACCTTCAGTAGAGTGCTGACCCTCTGCCAGACACTTTGAATAATTAATGAATGCCAAAAAGGGTTTTAGGGATTTTTTTCAAAATTTTTTTTTAATCAGGTTTCTCTGTAGGGGCCTGGAAAAGCAATGAAATGCCCTTTACCAGCCCACAGCCTATAAAGTTTAAAAGCCATGCAAATCCTGTTGACATTCAGGAGCAGTAGGTTATTAACACACCCACTTACTTTGGCCTTTAGACCAAACAGGCAAGTTGATAGGATATGTGCCGGAGTGTCGGTAGCAGTGACCAGGTGCCTCTGATCTAACTATAACCACAGTCACACATATTGGCCTCACACTTCTGTCGGAGCAAATATTGACGTCGGCTGAACCTTCACAGTTTCGAGGGATCAAAGAACTCCTCCGGATGATCGATATCCATTAACGTACAGACGCTGTAGTGTCAGAGTTGGGTCTCAAAAGGATCGTTCTGGGAATTTGTGTCATCTGAAGAATGTTAGGTTGGTGGTCTTTAGTTGTCTTGACTTGAAAATCAAAACATGCTGCAAGCCTGTTGTTACTACTCCAGCCTCCATGCCTTTATGCAAGATGCATGGTCTCATGGTAGTGCCCATTTGTGTAGTCCTTGACTATGCAGACAGAGGGATTTTGGGAGTTCTACAAATGCATGCAGTCTTCCAAAAAGCCATCACAGTTATGTATTAATCGAAAGCTGAGTTGTTGAAAAGTTGGCTCTAACGGGAAAGGAAGCCACTTACCGAAAAAAAGATTAAATGGCAATAAAACATAGATAAGAAGCCCAAAAACTTCACAGCTGCAACACATAGAAGTGGGTTAGCATATCTCTGTGTAGTACCTACTGTCATCCTGGATGTTGTCTACTTTTGGCCGTTTTCCGACACGCTCTCTGAGCTCATCTCCTTTTCCACTCTCCCTTTTCTGTCTCTCTCTGTTCGTAGTTAGCTTCTGCCTCAATCCCATTGCCTAAGATTACCTCTGATTGGGGAAAAGTGCTCCGCATGTGTGGCCCCCTTTGAAATACATCACCACTCCTAACCGTAACATCTGCGTTTATGTTACCCCAAATATTTTTTCTCTCCCTTGAGTGAGTTTGCCTCACAGTTACATTCTGGGTTTGATGCTGACCCACTTGTTGACATGTTGGGGAGTTTTGTCATCTTTATCTTTGTGTGGCTTCTTCTCACTGTCGTGACTTAGATGAAAAATCATGAACAACAAAAAGGGACGTTTAACTCTTGCTCATTGATTTACAAGAGATGTTGAGCTTTGTGTAATACCCCCACCCGCCCCTTTTGGTCCTGAGGGACCCCCTCAGCTTTGTCTATGCTTCACTGGGCGCATTGGTCCTAAACCTCCCATGGTATTCTGGTTTTCTGCGACAGGAAGTTTGGAATTCAGAAACGTAATTAGATTGCCTCATTTTACTCTACCTAATCCAGGGATACTGGCTGCTAGACTGCTGTAAAGTTAGTTTATCTACATTTTCATTGGTGACATTAGACACCATGCTCATTAAACATTTGTGTCCACTTTAGTAGAAATATTACTTTCTCTGAAGAGCTTAACCCACCTGGCCTCTTAGAAAGTTTAATACTTGTCCTTTAAACCTCTGCTTATCCCAAAGTCATGTCTATCACATGGTTTGTTTGAGTCTGGCGAATCCATGACTTTTTGCTTTTGTTACTTTATGATTAAAATGACCTTTAACCAAATATACTGGAGTCTTTGGCTTGTTTCATGGATTTTATCTTAGTTTTTGACTGTTAAGAAACACTTTGTTATATTTTTTTAGGTACCATCTTGTTTAAATAAAGTATATTCTTCACTCTTCCTCAACAACAGCTTTCTACCTTTTGTCTCCCTCTCTGGATTCTGCTTTTGTGCTAGACAATAATTTAATACAGGTGACCTCACTCAAGGAAATGCCTTAGACTTTTGAGAACAAGGAGGGTCAAAGGTGAACATTTGAGAAGTAGAACAACAATGTGGACTGGCTGTAGAGTATGCTCTTGAGTGTGTGTAGGTGTTTGAACCCGGTAATAATTAAGGCAGCTAACAGGAAGCGCACTGTGGTACCTGGGGCCACGTTTATTGCAAAACTAATCTGCAATTTTGTAATGCAGTCACCAGTGATGTACAGATTTTAACATATTAAAGCTGTACCTGCGCCAGAAAAGAAGTATAGAAACAAACATTTGTAGAGGTTTAAGCTAGAAAATTAGGTCAGTTGATCATCAGCAGTTCAGTGGATTCATGTAACGCTATTTTTGGTTTTTCTGTTTACATTAATCAGATTAAGGTACAACTATAGCCAAGTATTCCTTGTTGCTGCTGACTGGTAAATCTGTTGTGGATTTTCACCTCTGCTCTCTGATTATTAGAGGCTCATGCTTTCATTGTTGGGCTTTAGTTTGACTTCACAAACATTTTCTTTGGAGGAGATGAAAAAGAAGAAGCAGGGGAAAAAAGTGATCACTTGATTATGATTGGATTATGAAGAAAAAACAAACTCTGGTATTCTGATGTATTTCCATCTCACTACTTACCTGAACTTTAAACATTACAGTACATCTCATTTAAGAATTGTTACACCCTTGCTAATTAAAGAGACGTACATTCGAACCCTTTCTGCTCACAGTAGGAAGGTGATTGAGAGAAAAATGTCAAAGAAGATTCAAACGTTTACTGTGTTGTTTATCGACCCCGTGTTTAGTGCTGAAAGTCACCTTATATGGATATGCTTCATATCTCATGTGTGCAGTAGACTAATTGCAGGCCAAAACATTCCTTACATGTACACGTAGACTCGAATTTTCAAGCGTCTTCAGTGCCAGAGCACAACTTAGCAGCCAAGTTAAACTTCTGTAATTTTTTTAAAAAATACAGCAACAAAGCACAAACACGGTTTAAAGCCAGGAAACATGTCACCTTTTTTAATCTGATTCCAGAAATCGAGCACATTTGTTTGAGAGCCTGACATCATGATAAAGCACTCTGTGGAGATTAAGAGAAAGGGCGAGGAGCTTTCTCCTTAACGCTGGGCTTTACTTCTCCCGTTTACTAGCCGTCCACTTGCTTGATTTGTCCCAGTGAGAGTCACAGAGCTTCTTAATGCCATGATAACCTACTACTTTGGACTTGATCTAAGACCTCCTGTGGTTACCTGTGCATTCAAGAGTGAGGCCAAACAACGCTCATTGGAAGCGGCGCTGACAGCATCATGCTGCGCTGCCCGTGCATTTATCCAAAAGGGATCGGGGGAGCTTCGAGATTCTTTAATTATTTGAATTCATGCTCAGGTGGTTGGCTTGGTTTAGTGTTGCTGGTGCCATGAATAATTTTCTGCACTTTTTAGATTTTCTTTATATTTTTTGTATTTTTAGATAAGATTTAGGTTGGGAAAAGCAGAAGAAGCTCTCATCAGGAAATAATAAGATCTAATCATAAGAACAAAGTCCCCCAAAACATGTCATCCCCATTCTTCCTTCATCTGGGGTTATGGTTTTAGTTTCACTCGTCCCATCCAAGAGCGTCTGCCTCTGCCAACCCAGCACGATATGGAGCTCATGCTGTTTCCCTCAGCAGTTTCCTCCTATGGTGAACTTTGGCTGTCTTTGATTAAACCCATTTTTATCCTTCTGAATCTAAACCTTTGGCAGACACTGCTTTTTTTATTTGGAGCTTGTAGCTCTCTATGTTCCGCATGTATAATTTATTTTCATACGCTGCTATATGACAACGCTGCGAGGGAAAGTTCAGAAGGTTCAACTGTTTTCTTTAGACAAAGTTTATCTCAGGCGATTTTGAGATTTTCTGTAAAAACAAATGAAGCTGAAATCTTATCAATTGCTTAATACGGATTTGCTGTAACATTTCGAAACAGATACCTGAGTCCAAGCCAGGAAACGATACTGTAATTGTGTTACAGCAGTAATAAAGAATTTCTTTTGAGGTTGCAGACAGAAGAAAAGAGCAGCTCTTTAAAGTTGAATAAGTAAAAACAAGAATAAGCAAAGTGGGATCAACAGATTGACAATTAATGCGTTTCCTGTTACATGATTAAATTGATGAGTATCCAACATTTTCTGTTTGATAAATAAAGTTTTTGTTGTTAAATTATCTCATTATTATGAAAAAAATATCACAGCCACCGATTATAGTTTGTTTTGCATCTATAATATCATTTTAGATGTCATCTGCAGCTCTTTCTAACTGATTTCAATGTAAAAATGCAAATGTGCAATGTGATTGGATTGAACCTGGTAAAGCCCTTGTGTGGTTTATAATGAACCTCATCAAGGTTAAAACATCAAGGTTATAACATAAGAGAGCTGACAGACCTATTGTGTTGCCGATATGGGGTTAATCACACACACTAATGTTAATTTGATATGATGTTCCAAAACCATTTTAACATGCTAACATTTGCTAACTGGCAATAAACAAACTTATAGAACAGCTGTGATCTGAAATTAGATCTGACTGTAGCAGAGTGTCTAAGGGATCAGTGAAGATGGTTAAACTCCAGTGTGATGCCAATACTCTGGCCACTGTAGGAACTAGTGGGTTGTGTTATGGCGGTCTGCACCTGGTGCATGTGTTTTACCACACTATCTTGCCCTACAACACGTTTTTCTTTTCTTTTTTTTAAGGTTGGAATAGGTGGAGAAAAAGTACCTAATCTAAATTACGTACTCCTGAGTGACACTGAATAACTGCTAGGCTGGTTGCTGATTGGTCAAACTTGAATCAAATACCTTTACAAAAAAATTATTATAATTTTTTAAAATTCAGCAACCTAGTGGAAGCAAGAGGAAGAATAGTACGCTGCTCCTCTTAAAGAAAGCTATCAGCAATGTAAAATTAGATGTAGAAACTAAAAACAGATAACACGGCAGCACCTCCCTGCATACTTTCTGTCTACTTGCACCATCAGTACTGACGTCATGGTTGAAGCTGTTGCAGAAATATTTCATTACCGCGTGTGTCTATTCGTTTCTACATTGCAATAGAGACAGATGCTAAAAGGGTTAATTAGGGTGCATGCGTCCTAACTAGCTCCTAACCCCCCCCCCAAAAAAGAAAGAAAATAGTTCATACAACCTTGGACCTGACTTTTATTCTTGCACTTGATATGGGTTGAATCTAATGAGCACGTCTATTTACACACTTACTCTGGAAAAGTGTTGACCTAACTGCAGTTTAAAATCCAGGATCGTGCTTTGATCTCAAAGGATAAACTTGAAACTTTGGCAAACATTTGTCCACGGACTCACAGCTGTGACTTTCTTCACTAAAGTTGCCTTAGACTCATGTGGTAACTTCCAGCAACACTTTCACCTCATCTTCGGTCCAACCACAGAAATCTCTATCTACCTGTGCAGTGTTTTCCGAAAACAAACCAGCCTTCTCGATCCTGTTTGCATAAAGAACACACACATGCATGTTGTCTGTGAAAAGGGAGGTTAATATGTATTTAGTGGGTTGCAGATAGAGATTATTTCTGAAAATGGAGGTTAAATGGATGTAGACTAAGCCTCGAGGGCCGGTGTCCTGCAGGTTTTAGATGTATCCTTGATTCATCACAGCTGATTTAAATGGCTACATTGAACTAAAATGAACTAATCATTTGATCCAGGTGTTTAGACCCAGGGTGATATCTAAAACCTGCACGACACCGGCCCTCGAGGCCTGCCGTTGGCCGAGCCTGTCATAGGGGATTGTCAATGAAGAACCTTGAGATACTGGTTGGTGTGGTGTTCTGCGTTAAAATTCAGGACCTAACATAAAAAGTCACAGATTGTGTCTTTGTTGTGTTTCGGTAGGAGGGCTGACCACCTCTATTGTTCCCCTACCTTTCTCCATTGCTTCCTATGCTACTCACAAAGTTGAATGAGTACCAGATTGTGACAACTTAGAAAAGATGACTGCTGTGCGTTATTCTAATGCTCTGTGAAAAAGAAGGGATTTTTCCCCCCCCTCTCTTTACTTCTGGATGACTGAGTAATTTCCTCCTTGAGATCCACCTCACTGAAATGAAATGCCTGTAGAGTCAGAGGAAGTAAAGTGGAGGAAAGAGAGACTGGACTGGAATGCCTGGGGTGCATTTTTTCCCCCCTAAATGAAAAGCAGGTGACTGTTCATTGTAAGACTATTTGGTTAGTGGGAACCAGAGAGCGGAAGGAAAGCTTTGGGGGAGCTCTCTTCTTTCTGGTATTTAGCTGTGAATTGTTGCTCACTGCACTTGTTCTGTAGTGGGCTGCTGACAATTAGGGGATTCAGAGAAACTCCCTTCTTCAACTGCTGAATGTATTGTAACATGCCAGTCAGAGCAAGGCAGTTAATTGGAGCCAGGCTTGTTTTGTGTGCTCTCACTTTCTCCTCGAGAGTTGACCAAGAAGTCATTACAAAGCTATCTGGATGAGCTTTGTGGAAATATTTTGTAAAGTTACTGTTCTGTCATTAGCCTATGAAAATATCAACAATGCGCTGGTGGTAACAGAAAATTAAGCCTCTGGTTGGCATGCAGCTTGAGGCTGGAAGTGTTTTTCTGTCTGACTGAAGCTGAATAATAGTCATAACAAATTAGTTTTGTTGAGGTTCAGTTAAAGACAGAATAACACTGCTACAAACAAGGCCCGTGCACATAATTGCTAATTGGCATCGCATGTGAAAGGAGTCAAAGGCTAAACAGAAATGTGAGAATCAGCTGAAAATGGTGTTGTAGGAGTTTGAAAGGAAGAACACTCACTGTTGTTGTGTAAGCTCATGTTTCTCATTCTCCTAACTTCATCCTTACTGTTTTGTGCATGCTAATAGGTTAGATGCATCTGCATTAATTCAGTTGATTGCCTGTTTATTTTGAAAATATCCCTTAAAAATTGCCCAGAAGTTAAAATGTTCTTTTTTTTTGTCTTTTTTTGTCTAAACAGCAGCCTAAAAGTATTCAGCTTTGTTTGCTAGATATAAACAGTAATCAGCTAATTTTGACATTCATAAGACTAGAAATTGTGAACTTATTGCTGTTGTTATTTTTTTATACAAAAACTTACAAGGCAAATCCGATAGACCTTTTGGTGGCAGTACCACAAAGAGTTGCAGGATGGGCGACGCAGTCGTAATACTTGATGCCTGACGTATTTTGTATGCAAAACAATATCTGGATAATCTAGAGCTGTTTTAGATACAAGTCATGCTGAAAGACGAGGTATAAATTGAGCTGTTTTGACACCGTTGCCAAAGGCGTGTGTATGTTTGCACAGGGGTGGCCAAACTTTTGCATGCAACTGTCAACTCTGCCTTTAAGAATCACAAAGTCTTCAGTGTTATATTGTGTTGGATCATTTAAAGACATGTTAAGCTCTTCTTTATTTTCTATCAAATCTACTGTTACCATGGAGAATGTTCATATTAAATAATAATGAGGTCAGAGTAGATGCAACTAATCCCTGGGAGACTAAGCACAGGCCTTGTTAGGCAAAATGCTCTGTTTCAGGCAATTTTTTTTTCTACTTTTGCATCACAGCTTGAGTTGAGCCCCTCCCACCTACTCTTCAAGCTGTTTGCAAGTGGCAGCCAATCCAGAGAAAGTGGACTTAAAACTAGATAAACTAATATGGCTCGTTTCAAACTGAGGGCCTCCACCAAAGCCCGGTGTGGGATAAATGAGGATTATTTTCAACTGTGACTCTAGCAGAGCTACTCGAGTCCATGATTACATAAGTCCTAGAGATGTTACAGCTGTAGCATTGACATATTTGAACAGGTTTATACAGGCCGTTAAGCATCAGATTACTGGTAACATTAGCAGTCTTGCCTCATTAGTTCAAAGACAGCAATTATCTGTATCTTTCATCACTGGTTAAGACGGAGCATTACAAAGTTTAGCACCACTTTACAGGTAGCATTTGCATCTTTCAGTAACTTGTCCTTTGATTTCTCAACTGAAGTTTAAGTGCTGTTTAAATTATTCGGGGGGGTTTGGCAAAGCTGGAATTTTTTAATGACCCCCACTTTAAACCCACTGTTATAGTCATGCCTCATTCTGATAGGCTGTACAGTTTAGGTACCATTGAAAATGATCTAATATACTTTGTGAAGCTTGTAAAGTTTCCAAGGAGAGAGACTCTGTTTGTTTGTTTTTTTATTATCCCCCCCCCCCCCAACTATTTGAGTTGTTTATAGTCACATGATATCATGAGTTTAGATGGAAAGAGAATAGAGGTTAAGATTGTTTTGGACTTTTAGCTGGTGATGGGGAAAGACTTGAATCGATGAAGGTAGTGCGTGGAGGAAAGAGGTCAGGTCGTGGGGAAGAGGAGATAGGTTAGAGGTCAGTTGTCCTTTGCCAGCTGAAATGAAGAATAGCAGCCTTTTGTGAAAGGGGACCGTCCTCTGGAGGATGGGAGGGGGGGTCGTCACAAAAGTAGAAAAAGCTTTTGAGAAATCTTTCAGAAATTCTGTTTGCAGTCATCTGAAATTAGTTTTGCTTGCACACTCATTGAGTCAGTGAGCATTACATGTGTATACACAAAAACACAGATGGAGACATGCAGTGATCACTCCAATGCATCTTGTTAAAATGTCTATCCATGCATATGGTGTCCCATATGAGAGACTGTAGTGGGCTAGCTGGCTCATTAACCCAGCTGACTGCAGAGGTCTCGGTTAGTCTTCTGGCCTCAGCGGGAAGAACAATAGTGTTCGATTGGTGGGGGTCAATAATGAAGCACTATACTGTGTGTATGTGTGTATATGCTATTCAGCGCCTCCATTCACGCTGTAGGAAATCGACACAGAAGGGGAGGACGGACGGCTGGTGCTTGTCCGTCTCTTCTGTTGTGGCGGCTTCTTTCTCACCTCTTCTCACTACAGCTGAAAAATCACAAAACACTTACTTTTTTTCTGCATGAAACCTGGTGAAAAGTTCTATTTTCTTATCAATATGAAGACAAAATGTCTTTGTTTTTTTTTTGTTTGGTTGGGTTCTTTTTGGTCATGGGGAGTGGTGTCATTGTTAGTTTCTAGGACCAGTTTAAGTGGAGAATAAGCAATTACTGTGGACTGTTCCAGCAACACTTGTTAGGTCAGGAATTTCAGGGTAAGATAGTAGGGCAATAGTAGTAGCTACATCTTTTGTTTCTTGACATTTTAAATTCGGATGCTGTGCCAGCAAATGGTAGTTTTGGAGAAATGTTACACCCCAGCCGTCTAGCCAGCTGTAACTGATGTAACAGATGTAACTTTTTTCCTCTAACACACATAAATTGAATTGTGGTGCACCATATTAATTGCCAGTATCATTGTGTGAATGGGGTCATCTCAGATTCTCTAACTTTTAATTTTTTATCCTCATTTTTTAATGTAATTTTTGTCATGTGATGGCACTTTTCTCTGCTGATTGAGCATTAGCCTACTTATCTTTAGGTGACATCTAGCTAGTTTACTCCTATCTTCTTACTCTTAGCCTTGTTATTTTGTTTTCCATGGATGCCTGGATGCTACACTTGACTATGAGCACGTTATCAGGATTATAAAAATATTTTACTCTTTAACTGTCAGTGGTATGTCTGTTTCTTTGTCTTGTTTTTAGGGACAGTGAACATTTGAACCTGGAACTGACTGATATGAAATTAAACTTAAGAAATACATTTTGTTTTTAACTCCCATTGACTGTGATAATGCCTCGTGTGGCCTTCTAGTACAACACTAGCTAATTGTTTTCTTTTACTGACTTGTCAACAAGTCCTGATGATTTTACTGGTGTGCTGAAATAACCATTTTAGCCATATCACACTGAAAGCAAAATTCATAATTACTAAAAAATGGGGCTTTTGTCAGAAAACTACTGTTAGATGCACATGGATTTGAAAAATTTGTATCAGATATTGTAAAGACAGTTTAAAAATAAACTTTACTTTGCTCACACATTCCCACTTCATGTCTTTGATCCTTTAATATTTTGTGTTGTGTGTATGGTATACAGGTTTTTTTTTTATTGTCTGTTTATTATTAAAAGGAACCAAATTTTGTTTGCAATTCTATTTTTTATTTTTTTTAATATATTTTGTTTTTAAACTTACTTTACTTTTACAGCTTTTACAGCTGACAGACTGAATTGAGCAGTACGGCCAAGTGTCAGAGGCGTTTGTACCCATACAAACATGGTTCTGTGTGTATATGAGGTAATGCATCAAATGCCAGTGTAATCAGAGGGGAAATCAGTGTGTGTACATACGCAGGTCTCTGCATGAGTCACATGTGGGAAGCAGTCGAGGGAATAGTTTTGAATTCTAAACTTGAGGAGAAAAACAGCCTCTTGGTTACCTTATTCAGCTGGAATGTCTGTCGCCAAGCAGAGTCTGGAAGGGTTTATCTCCATACTATAACATTACCTAATACATGCTGAAGCTGTATGAACAGTATG
>NW_005187472.1:1010906-1012781 GCF_000239375.1 Pundamilia nyererei
TCAGGCTAGAATCTTGCAAAAGTGGTGGATGTAAAACTTCTGCTGCTGATGGCTGGACAGCTGATGCTGGTGAAAGCATGAGCAGCTCTCATGCTGAGCCCCGTCAACCACAACAGTCCATGGAGCCCAATACAGATAAA
Organism: Pundamilia nyererei; assembly: GCF_000239375.1. Classification (NCBI taxonomy): domain Eukaryota; kingdom Metazoa; phylum Chordata; class Actinopteri; order Cichliformes; family Cichlidae; genus Pundamilia; species Pundamilia nyererei. The sequence continues at coordinate 1,011,047 of NW_005187472.1, forward strand.
AATAACAGATCTTTTAACCTTAAATTTTAACAACACAGTATTGATTAACATCTAAACCTATTGTTCCATTAAAGAGGAAAAAATCTGGTTTAAACTTCTTGATGTCAGCCCTTTTGTTACCGTTCCAGGCTGTGCCTAAAACTAAACTGGGAAAAGTGGAAAGGTAGCAGCTGCTAAGTGAAGACCTTCCTCTTCTTTTTACAACTTTTAGGAATAAAAAGTGTAAAATGAGGGTGGAATTTGTGAGTGATGGTCAGTTATTTCTGCACATATGTGTATGAATGTGTGATGTAGGAGGTCTGTTCATCTGTGTGTACGTATTTGCACATCTTTATGCACGAGAGCGCCTGTTTTGCCCATGCGTGCTAATGAGTGTTAGGCAGGAGATTATGTGTGCGTCTCTAAGGGAACGGGAGTCTGTTCCCAGGAGCTGCAGTGCCTGAGTTGACGAGGGGGGGGTATTTGTACACCCTGACCCCAGCTTTCGGGGGTCCCGGGTGGTTGTCTGAAACCATTTCCTTCCTTTGTGGTCCATTTGAGAGCCTGAAGTGTGACGCAAATGTGAGGGACAGAGTCCATTTGCATGGGCCGCTACAGGTCGAAACAAAAAATGATCAGCTTGGGCTTCATATCCCATGAACGCACTCAGAGGGACGTCTTTAATTCTGCAGATCTGTGCTCCCCACCCCCATAGGTCTCCTCATCATCCTCAGTCGAATCCCCCATATACTCCACCCCGAAACAATAAACAAAGTCTGAGAGCCCCGGGTGCATCGCTAATGATCGGAAACAATTAAGGGCTGACAAAAGGGAGCGTCCTGCTATATTGCTGTGCGCCGTATTTACATTTTGGGGTTAAACGACTGAAGCGCAGATTTCTGGTGAGGGCAAGCGGACTCAAACAGACGGACGTGTTGAGGAGTTCTTTCTTTTGTGTGGCTGTGTGAAGGAGGATGTCTTGGAACTACTTGGCACTCGAGTGATACTGCAAATTTAAACCTCTCAAAGTCAAAAGAATTTCAGCTCGAGTATCCTCTATGCACATTACACTCCTCCAGCCTCATTTTAACCGCTCTACCCACAGAAGTCGGAGAATAAAAATGTACAAACAAGACAAGTGGCATAACAGTGGACGACTGTACCCTCCAACCCCCACCACCACCCCCCACCCTGGCTGTCTGACTGGTTAAGTCCTGGTGTGTGAATGGATAGAGGGCTGGGAGAGTGTGAGAAGGCTCAGGAGTGGTCAAAGAGGCCACTGAATAGACTCCTGGATTGAGACATCCTGCCTGTTTAACACAGTGCAGCATAGCGTAGAGGGGTGTGTGTGTGTGTGTGTGTGTGTGTGTGTGTGTGTGTGTGTGAGGGAGAGAGAGAGAGAGAGAGAGAGCTTTCACTTTTTCACAATTGACCACGTGTAGCCAACTTTATCTCTACACACCATACCTACTTTGATTCAGGGACCTTTGTCACATGATAAACTCCACTTTCTAATAGTATTTCTGTCGCGAGCTACACTGTCATCTACACAACATATACAAAAATATCTCGTAGTTCATTTCAAGCATTAGCAGGAGGATTAGCAGGACTGAAATCAGTAAAACAGTTTGTTATTATGGCTTTTACAAACACTTTCTGTTTAAATTATGCTACTAAAATCCTCTTTGTTTCTGACCTCTTACAAAGTTATGAAAATAATTTTCATCTTATTAAGTTGAAAATAATCATATGTTTG
>NW_005187472.1:1013487-1020138 GCF_000239375.1 Pundamilia nyererei
CAAGTATCGTTGTGGTAATTGCATCCAAAACAGGTGATGTCATTGTAGCCCCCACAGGACTTAATGACTGTTTTTGATTGTGTGGTTTGAGAATAGACATTTGACAAAAAACAATTTAAAGGCAGGTGTTCCTCCAGCCACCTGCCTGCTGATAGTATAGACTCTTTATGTTGACAGTTGATTCCCCAACAGCCTGGAAGTAAAAACAGTGTTTCTGTATAAACGTAATCTGCGCCCTGCCTCATTCCAGCAGTATCAGTGTCCATTAAATTTGGTGTAATTTGGCAAAGCTTAGACATGCTTGAATTACTGTGACCGAGCATACGATTAAACCCACATATCACGCTTTTCCAGCCTCTCAAAGTCTAAATCCATATCCAAAGTCTTAAACCAGCAGGTGGCAGCCAGGGCCATGGCAAGATACATACGAGTGCCAACCAGGGACCTTCACTCCTCCTCAGAAAAGCCCCCTTGCCAACATGGTGCATCCTGCACAGCCATGGTCATTATTTCAGTCTAACTAGATTAAGCTAATCACATTATGTTGTGGCAAGGCGTAGTCGGGAGATGGAATGAAGGGTCGGCTGTCCTGCTGTTGCCATCCGGCTCTGAAAAACAAACAGTGAAGTTCTGCATAGAGCTGTTGGAGTATGTTTAAGTTGCTAAACCTCTGGATAAGCTCGTGAATCAGAGAAACTATCAATTCTGAGAAAGTGTAATGCATCATAAAGCTGTAAAGCCTTATTCACAGTGCCAGCCTTTTGAATGTTATTTTTTAAGACCTCTGGAGAGAGATGTCTGCTACCAGAACATACTGACACTACGATCTTGCTAAAACTTCTTTTAATATGGTGGATCTTTGCTTCAACACTATGTGGAAGTTGACAGGATGGATAATCACGTATTTCTGTAGAGTTCCCAAGACTTGAGATGAGTGTTTTCATCACTGACATCTTGGCGTTTTGAACCCAGATGTGCGTGCAAGTGTGGATGTTTCTGTGAAGCTGTTTGATTTGTAAATCCCAAATTCTTGAGCATATCCTGGATGATGTTCTTGTCTGATGCCTAGAATGACCAATATTTGCAAAAAGGACTCTATTAATATGACAAGAAGTTATTGATTGGTGTCATAAACTCTTCAGGAAAGTGTTTAAGGGTCAAGGCTGAAGGCTGTTTTCTGACTTCTGTCGGACAATAGATGTTTCTGCCACCCCTGATGCCTGTTATAAATGCAGGCTTCATGCAGTTCTGCACTGGCTTCAGGTTTCACACCCAAAAAATTGCATCTGTCTTTGTGCCAGTCAGCCATATTTAATGGATGATACTATTGAGCCTGTATGACAGGAAATGCTGATAAATCGTAAAAAACCTACATCAACAAGTTTCGACATTTCCCCCGAGTCCATGGAAGTGCAAGAATAACAGCTTTTGCCCTTTAAAGGAAATGTTGTAGACCTGTCATACCTAAACACTGACCCCGGTTTTAAATCTTTGTCAAGTCTTGTTGAGTCAATTTAGCGTTTGCAGTGTTGAACTCAATGTTATATTAGAGAGTAACCTGAAATATTACCTGCTTGTGTTTTAACTGCTTCCCAGATGACAGGAAATCCAGGCTCAGACAGTGCAAATCACTAATATAAATCAAGTTCCAAGAAAGCTTAATCATACAATTCCCATGATGCCTTTGATGTTGCCTATTAGTTGTACAAAACAGACCAGAACAAATCTAGCAAAGACTGTTAAAAACCAAACCATGTAAATCCAAACCTCTCTGGAATTACATATCTAACAGTGCAAAGAAATTACAGCTATTGTTGTTACAGGGAGTGTAGCACTTTGATGACCAGTTAGCTTTACTGTAGAGCAGTTAAATGGGAACGGACTACACACTTAGTCCAACAGATACTTAGTTTGATTTATAATTGAAGCGTTATTCCTGTGCTGTCATTTCTCACTCCGCTGCCTTCCAACAAGATTTCTGTTTGGACTGAGAAGAATAAAAACGGAGGGGGGCATTAGTGGTTTTAAGGTTGTGATGGTTGGTGGTCTGGCAGCTCTTTTTCAGAGAGGGAACTACTTGAGTTTCCTTCTAACATGCTCAATATGTCTCTGTGGTCTTCTAGTTTGAGAATTCCTGTACAAGAAGTCCCCCAATATGCCAACCACATGGTCACTTAGTCCTGTCCGGCATGTGCACGCACACACACACACAGACACACACTCTTAATGGAAGCCTCATGGCTGAACGCCATGCTAACGGGCACTTCCTGTGTTGAAAACACATCCATTTTCTCTTTCATCCCAGTACTGAAGGTATGTAGAGTTGAGGCACTTAGATGCATGAAAAAATCCTACACGTGCATGGAGACGTTTACAGAGAAAAATTCAGTAGGATTGCAGAGGTATTACATGGTGCTATACTGTCAGTGTTGTGCAAGTTTGTTTTGCAGTTCTTGCCCAATGCATTTCAGCCTTTTCTAATTAAATATAAAAGTGTCTTTAACAGTATAATCCGTTAAGCTGTTATTCCCTTAAGACACAAACTGAGACCAGCTGAGCAAATAAACAACAAAAATTATGTCACGTTTCCCATGATTGAACATTTTGGGAGAGGGGGGGGCTTATGGAAATATGACGCACGTTTCTCACAAAGACCCTGCAGGAGTCGGTCTCACTTTTGTGTTTGGTGTGTGTCACGACCTTAAATTGCGTTTACAAAGCCGGCAGGAAAAGGGCTGGACGCTGGATGGTACATGGTGAAGGGAAAAACAGCAGGCTGCAGACAGACACTCGGGGATGTTTAACAGGCCTGGGAGATAAAGTTTCTCCAGAGTTGTGTAACACACCTGCAAAGGAGGGCAAAGAGATGACAGGTCAAATGTGGGGAGGAGAAAGGAGTAGGAGGTGGTTGAAAGAAAGAAAAACAGGAGATAAGACAGTGTTTTCGTTTTTTGTTTGCTTCTGACAGCTTAAACCCCCACAGCTTTACTTCCTGGGAGGACTTTAGAGGACTTTGAAGCAAAGTTTTTAAGCACAAATAACTTAGTTGTAATGATTTGCCTCTGGAGGAGGGGTTGCTCCTGAGATGAATGTAACGATTGATATATGATTTACAGTTTGACTTTATAGATTCAGTATTGTCTAGCTTATAAAATGATTTCATTTGTGTTTTGAATGATCTTCTGGGCACAAAAATACCGCTCAATGACTCACGCCACCTGGACTCAGTGAAGCTTGCAACATTTTTTTTTAAACTAACATTCCTCCTCTTTTGTCTTTTGTTGTTGTTTTCCTGACTGCAGCCAGAGGAGTTGGAGGCTCTTCATTCCCACACGTTCCGGGTGAAGACTTTCAAGAAGGCAAAGCACTGCAGCGTCTGCAAACAAACCATCATCCAAGACGGATTCATCTGCCGAGGTCAGTCACCTGTCCTGAAGCACCCACATCAGGACTCACCCCAGCAGCTCTCCTCGTGATGATGACAGAATTCAAGCAGAGTTATGCTCGGTTAACGTTTTTTGTTGATGAGCCTACCTTTAGTATCTTTCTTTTTTTTTTATTTAACCTTTATTTATACAGGTAATCCCATTGAGACTCAGTCTCATTTAAAAGAGACCTATTTTAGACACAATAATAACGTTAAAGCAATAAAAACAAAACAATAAAATTGTAAAAATTGTCTAATATTTGCACTCATTACCACTTAGCTAGAAAGCATTTCAAAGAGTTTCAGTTTGTTGCCTATGTGAGCCGAGCCAAGCATTGTTTTGTAGTTAAAAGGATCTTATCTTAATCCTCCTTTTTTGTGGTTAAGATAATATTTTCAGGGTCCAAGGTTCATATACAGTCTGACCTACCATTTCTGGGAGAGTTGACGAACAAAAATATGTTCAGCTCACTTTGATTGGTCAGACTTACATACTTTGATTTTCAGACAAGAAAGCAGATCTTGTTATCTATACTAGTGTGCATTTTGTCCAGAAGTCCTCATACTAAACAGTTGAGTTGATTCCCTGCTTCTACAGTCTGAACCATGTTAGCATTTCTGAAACTACATATACGACGAACACCTGAAGGAGCATTTCCACTTTTAGGTCCCAAGAAGTGTCATATTCGGAGCAGGCAGGCACGACTACAGAGGCATAAACACACCTGACTTTGGGGGGAAACTCCTTGGAAAGTTTTTGCTTTCACTTGTTTGTTACGGTTTTGAGCAAAAGCTACTGAGTTATGGTTAAAATACACCCATTTACAATGTGTAATACACACCTTACAAAGCCCCCACCAGCACATGTTATACATGTGCTTCTTCACAACAGTTGTAATAGGTCACTTAGCTTCAGGCACTAATAAGAATTTACGCAAATTATCAATCCAGACAGTTTTAATTAGAATTCAGCAGCAAACTGTGTTCACTGATGATGGGTTCCAGAGGTGTTGCTGAGTCCTTGTGGTGATTTCCACTTCAGAAATACGTCTGTTTTTAATAAAATACCACCTGAGTCCACTCAGCGCTGGCTTTCAGACTCGTCCCTAAATTCTTTACCGTTTCAGGCTTTTAATTTTCAAATAGAAAATGAGCATACATTTTTGCTACTTGCATGCATTTTGTCATTAAACTATAGCATTAAAATGATTTACAAATGATTGCATTATGTTTTTTAGAAACAGGCTGCAAAACACTTTCGTTAGACTCCTAATCTAAACTCTGTTTGATCACTTAAATCTCCCCGAGCTAGAGTTAACAGGCACACAGGGATGGTAATAATAACTGCTGCAGTCAGGAAAACATTGAAGGCAATATCTGTTACACATCCGTCAGTGGTCTAAATGAGAGGTCATCCAAGGTTACTTGGGGTCGCCTTTGTGCCGGGATTTAGTCAGTTAAGTGACAGAGGACGGCAGAAGAAGCTCCAGGAGGGTTAAAGGTTAACAGCTTCTCAATTTCCTTAATGGTGTTTACTGAAGAGACAATGTGGTTGACTGACGGCTGATTGATTCGCATCGTTCCATCGGTGCAGTCATTATTAATAGAATAACGATGGAGGCATGTTTTCTCATTTAAAAATATACACTGCAGGGTGTCTCTGTGTTAAATGGATATACTAACATAGCCAGGACCCTTCTGAGGTTATTTTTATGTTTTTACAGTTTTTTTTAACCTGAAACTACTGCGATAGGCTTATAACATAAAACGTCAAACAATCGCAGGAAAGAAGCTGAGATGGAGTAACCGACGTTAATGTGGTCACCGTTTTCTGACCATTTCGACGCAGTAAATCTTTTCGGTCCAGTGTGCAGAGCAGGACAAAAACAAAAACGGAAGAATATATGACCTCGGCCTGCTTGGCACATCGTGCTGTTGTGGAAATGCCTGTTTTCACTCCGATAACGTCAAATGAATCCATGCGGAAAAGGCTGGATGTGTGGGTTGGCACACAGTGGGGGGGATATTTAGTTTGCATCTTCCCAAAACTGACACAGGATTGGTTGATGTAGCTTAGAAAAACATGAACATTACTTGTTTGTTGGTATCTTATCAGCTCCTCAAAGGCAGTCTGACATATTATTGTGCAATGCTCATGTTAAAAAAGTGCCAAAAGCTCAGGATACTGTAAGGTGTGGTTATATCTCCTATTACATAACAAATAGAGCAGAAGAAGAGCACAATCTTTTCCTCAGTTGCGATACTAGAGCAGGTCTTTAGGTGACTGCGTCTACTGCAAGTATAAAGAAAAATGATGCAGGAGCAGATTATGCTGGCACAGTAAAGTCTTCTTTTCCGGGATCATAAAAGGCTTAGAAAATAATTGAACTTCAACACCTGCTTTATCCTCTGATCTAACTTGTGCTTCCAGGTGTTCTGAATGTGTTTGGTGGGATAATTTATGTAATTAAATCTTCACATTAGCCTTCATGTTCTGCATAGGATGCTGTATTTCACAGGAGCAAACTTGCATCTTCTGCTTACGCAACAATAACAACACGTACTGTTCAAAAAAATGTTTCTGGGCTACATTTACAAGCCTGAACACTGCTGTTGGATGAGAGGGTGGAAGGCTAAGTTAGCTAATTCTACAAATCTTAGTAAGCAAACTACATGTGTATGGGCAATATACATAGATTATTGCTAATAAGTGCTAATTGACAGACAAGTAAAATACTAAAAAACAAAAACAAAAACCTGATGTAGAAGCCTTCTTGAATGAACCGTCTCCTGTAGCAAACCTTGTTATTAGCCAAATAATTCCATTAAAATGCCACAAAGATCTCCATTGGTGCACTTTGCAGTGATCAGCAAATGATAAATCATTCCCCAAAAAGATGTATTTCTATGTGACGCACACTCACTGCTGCTGTCAGTCTGTTCTGGTTAAACAGCATACACTTGTGTGTGGAGACAGCCCTTAAGTGTTCTCATAAACTGACACAGGACAGCACCTGGGACCACCGCCTGTAAGATATGATTTATTAGAGGACTAAACCATCATGGCAAGGCTTCACTGGACTCTATTTTGATTTAATTTACCTCAGTATAATTCTCTTCCCCTACTTGTATCTGGCTCTGTGTGTGTGTGTGTGTGTGTGTGTGTGTGTGTGTGTGTGTGTGTGTGTGTGTGTGTGTGTGTGTGTGTGTGTGTGTGTGTGAGA
>NW_005187472.1:1020158-1060781 GCF_000239375.1 Pundamilia nyererei
ACAGGAGACAGCTGTCTGCTCAGACAGCAGACGTCTAGCAGTCTCTGTTTTTCTCTTCCTTCGTTTGTCTCCATGTCATATGATTCATTAAATTCCCATTTTGCCAAAACTAGAAGCAACGAGACAAGGATGCAGAATATGGTACCCAGATACATTTAAAGTATTTAGACTTAAAGAAGCACTCAGCTGATTTTAAGAGAGCTAAGAGCTCGGGCTTTGGAAACACTTGAAAAGTGGATTCTCATTGTGTAAAATCTAAATACATAATCTGTTGATTTCATTAGGGTAAGCTTAGTTTCAAGGTATGCATTTGCTGTAGGGCTTAAATTAAATCTGCGATTCCCTACCATTTGACCTTAGAATTGAAGGCACTTCTCAGATGAGAGGTGAAACGTCTTCAGACGCTTGTGTGAAAAGATGCTTTTCTTTCTTTCTTTCTTTCTTCCAAGCTCCTTAGACTATATTGACCTGGATGACTGAGAACCTTCATAGACATAATACAGTGGGACAGTATCAGGTTTAAAGATGATAAAAAGTGAGACTGAGCTGCTACAGAAAACAAAGCTGCTGTTATAACCTATGGTTTCTTTTTTTAAATGACCTTTATTGGCAGCATGATTGTCTCATTCAGAAAACGTACAGCACATAAAATTTCCATCTATCCATTGGAAGTGTCAGGTGTTGCTTTTGAGGAGTCTGATAGCTTGACAATAAAAGCTGTCCTTTAATCTGGTAGTCCACGCAGCCATCCCTCTATGTCGTCTGCCCAACAGCAATAAAGAGAATACCTAGCTATGATTCTCCTAAACACAGACACTGTTTGGAGGAAGCTCATTTCTGCCACTTGTATCTGTGATCTCATTCCTTTTTGTGCAAAAACAGAGCACACCATTCTGTAAATCGTTCCCACATAGTTTTAAAATGCGTCTCGTGGCAGTAAAAGTCTAAACAACCACCATATCTAATGAAAATGTTTAATCTTGTCCTTATGCAGCACTGACGAGCACCTAACAGGAAAGCATGTTGCTAATGCAGGACGTGGCGGTCCAGCAGTCTTATTGTGCTGCACCCAAACCACAAATGACTTTGTCCTTCTAATGTCAGCAGCTTAAAAACCTGCACATGTGTTTTTAGTTCTAAAAACATCTCGTGCGCTTTGCTAAACAAATCTGAAGGTCAAAGGATCAAAAGACAATCAGAATTGATGAGCATAGTGCTGAAATCTGAACAAAAGTAGTCAGCTGGAGACCTTGTGGACACAAAATAGACAAATGTAAGTGTCAGCGTGTCTCGTAACACCGCTTAAGTGTAAAGAGGTTTTTGGGCAAACGGTAATGAGCTTTAGGTGCTGATTGTGCACATTTTGCTGCATTTCGATGGAGGCGGGCCAGCTGCTTCCTCCCTGCTTCCCGTGTTTCTGCACATGTAACCAAACAGACATGAGGATTGTTTTCGGTGTTCTCATCGGACTCTCTTCCAGATCGTGAATAAGCCGATTACCCAACATGTGTTAAATGGTTGTTCAGAACAAAACCTCCACTCCCATCGCCCTGCAGTACCGCCCTCCCTGTTTCTGCTCTTGTTTACCAACACTCTCCAGTCACATGGTCGCGTAATGGCAGGAGCACCTCCACTTCCTCTCTCTTCAGCAGTTGCTAAGAAACAAGGTGTTAGTTACTTCGACAATAGCATGTTGACGCAGGTCAGGGCAGAAATTTTCCAGTTAAAAAAACAAAACAAAAGAAAAAAAAAAGGCCGTCTGTTTTGGTGGGCCTGCAGGCAGGAACTGGCTTTTATATTCTTTCACAGAGATGTTCGTGTGTAGTACATTAGAGCTGCTATTGTGCCCTTAAAAGGTAAAATCCAACTGAGAATTTGGCAGAAGAGTCATAGGCAGTTAATAAAACTTCTGCAGCTCCAAAATATTTTTTAGAAAATGGTGGAGGTTTGATAAGAAGCACTTTTCTGCAAAGAGTCTAGCTCTGCGACTCCTTTGTGACCGCACACGGGTCCTCTCCACAGACCAGAGAAAATCTACTATAGCAGGTGCGTGTGTGTGTTTGTTACCAAGAGTGAAGGTTATCGTTGCTCTGTTCTTGACCGCTTAGCTCACACAGCTGGTATGTAGCAAACCCCAGTGAAGGTAAACACACGCACACACGTCTCACACATCAAGTATGCACACTTATCACACATCAAGCAAACATGCGCACATGCACGCACAACTAGAACTGCCTGCACGTGGAGCTGTACACTGATGCTAAGAAATTCTTAGGCTGTGAAAACATGTGTTACAGCATCGTGTCAAAATGGGCTCATTACTCGCCAGCAGAGTAACATCTTACTTCAGTTTGTGCAGCAAGTGCCCAAGTTCACATCAAATGTACGCACGCATACAAACCGTACGAAGCTGGGATGCCGTGCTTTGACAGAAGTCATTGGCTTAACGAGGAGAGCAGATTGATGAAGATGATGGAAAGTAACCGTCTCCCTGTCAGATGTCGTTATACTAATCTGCTAAACTGATGGGACAATGATTTTCAGTGAGCAGTGATCAGGCACATGGGCTCTCTGCGCTGTCAGAAACAACGGGGTTGATTTTGTACAGATTTAGTTTCTTCTTCTGAAACCTTCACACTCTGTAACACTCACACCTGCTCTCTGATTAGCTTCTTGTCAGTTCTAAGAAATCTGCGCACATTGCTTGTTGTTCAAATAGACAATGAAACAAACCAGTCCCCGGTGAACTCTACAAATCAGTTCATGCAGTCAGGGAGCCACCAGCTGGATTGATGGAAACATTACAACCGTATCTGATGCTGTTCAGTTGAATGTAATCTGTCCCTGACATTCTTTATGTTAGCCAGCAGGGGGCGAGCCTGGCTGTAAAAAGAGGTAAAATAATCCCTGATGAGTTTATGCTGTTTTAAATTTAACTGAATAGAACGTGATACGTGATACACTTTTCATTATTTACACTACTGCTCTAAAGTCTTCAGATGCCCGTTATTTCCTTATATTACGTGTTAAGGCAAAAACAGGGTTTAGACAATTCTAACAAGCTTGAAAGTCAATATTTAGTATGAGGACCTTGATTTTTCAGCACAGCCTGAACCCTTTGAGGCATCTTATTGTAATTTCAAATAGTCTTCAGGAATAGTTCTTCAGACTTCTTGAAAGACATTCAAAGCTCTTCTTTGGATGTTTCTGCGTTTTTGTTCTGTTCTCTGTCAAGATGATCTCAAGCTGCTTCAATAATGTTGACTGATAGTGTTCCAGTGTGTGTGTTTTTTTTCTATCCAGGTGTGCTTTTACTGCACTGGCAGCGTGTTTGGGGTCATTGCTGTGCTGAAAAATGAAGCTGTTGCCAATCAGATGCTTTCCAGATGGTATTGCATGGTGGATCAAAATCTGATGATGTGATGTTCACAATTTTATCAGTGTTGACGAATGATGATTCCACAATTTTAACCACAAATTTCAAATAGTTTTTTTTTTTTTAGGTCTCCCACACTCCACACCATAATGAGATATGAGAGTTTTCAGCTTTGTAGATGCAACCAAAGAAATGTGAACATGTCATGTGTTTTGTGACAGGCTGCTACTAACAGAGCCATCCATCCATCCATCCATCCATCCATCCGTCTTCATCCGCTTTATCCGAGGCCGGGTCGCGGGGGCGGCAGCCTAAGCAAAGAGGCCCAGACCTCCTCTCCCCAGCCACCTCCTCCAGCTTATCCGGGGGAATACCAAGGCGTTCCCAGGCCAGCCAAGAGATATAATCTCTCCAGCGTGTCCTGGGTCTGCCCCGGGGCCTCCTCCCGGTGGGACATGCCTGGAACACCTCACCCAGGAGGCGCCCAGGGGGCATCCTTGTCAGATGCCCGAACCACCTCAACTGGCTCCTTTCGATGTGGAGCAGCAGCTGCTCTACTCTGAGCCCCTCCCGGATGGCCGAACTTCTCACCCTACCTCTAAGGGAGAGGCCAGCCACCCTTCGGAGGAAGCTCATTTCTGCCGCTTGTATCCGCGATCTCGTTCTTTCGGTCACTACCCACAGCTCGTGGCCATAGGTGAGGGTAGGGACGTAGATCGACCGGTAAATTGAGAGCTTCGCTTTTACACTCAGCTCCCTCTTCACCACGACGGACCGGTGCAGCGTCTGCATTACTGCAGCTGCAGCCCCAATCCGTCTGTCGATCTCCGGCTCCCTTCTCCTATCACTCGCGAACAAGACCCCGAGATACTTGAACTCCTCCACTTGGGGCAGGAACTCATCCCCGACCTGGAGTGGGCACTCCACCCTTTTCCGTCTGAGAACCATGGCCTCAGATTTGGAGGTGCTGATCCTAATTCCCGCTGCTTCACACTCGGCTGCGAACCGTTCCAGTGCGAGCTGGAGGCCTTCACCCGATGAAGCCAACAGAACCACATCATCCGCAAAAATCAGAGATGAGATTCTGAAGCCACCAAAGCGAAAGCCCTCCGCCACTTGGCTGCGCCTAGAAATCCTGTCCATAAAAATTATGAACAGAACCGGAGACAAAGGGCAGCCCTGGCGGAGCCCATCACCTACCGGGAACGAGTCCGACTTATTGCCGGCAATGCGAACCAAGCTCTTACAACGGTTGTATAGGGATCGAATGGCCCGTAGCAATGGGCCAGACACCCCATACTCCCGCAACACCTCCCACAGGACACCCCGAGGACACGGTCGAATGCCTTCTCCAAGTCCACAAAACACATGTAGACTGGTTGGGCAAACTCCCATGCACCCTCAAGTGTCCTCGAGAGGATAAAGAGCTGGTCCAGTGTTCCGCGACCAGGACTACTAACAAAGCCTTAAGATGCAATTTAAAATTGATTCATTGCTAACTTGTCTGTTATGTGTAACCATAACAGTGGTTCATCCCTCGACTTAGGAATCAGTCAGGCATAAATTTGGGACCTAAGTCTTAACCAACAAAGGATCATTCCTCTGAAAATAATCAGGTGCCATTGTCCAAGCAAACCTTTGAAAGTGCTTCAGAAAGCCTGGAGCACTGCTGCTCAGGACCACTTTAGAAAATTCCAACAAACTGTGGCTCCTTGGGTCATGATTAGGGTAACCAGCTCCCAACAAACTGAAGAGCAAAGAGTTTGTGTTCATCTGTGGGGTTTCAGAAGGGATGCACAGATCAGCACGTCACTTTTTGAGGCACACATTTCTTACCAGATGTTCACTTTTGTAAACCAGAGGCAATCAAAATGTGAGACAATTGATAAAAGCGCCGTGCAGTCCGACAAAAAGTTGGACGCCTCCCTAATCATGAGCCATCATTTAAAAAAAAAAAAAACCTCAACGTTTTGAAAAACATGGCAGATTCAGGGACTTCAGCAACCACCAGGTGGCAGCAGAGGTCTTTGTTTCACACTACATCTGCTGCAGACTGTAAAATTCCAGAATTCTTCTACAGAAACTTAAATCCTGAGTGTTTTCCTGTGTTTTTTCTCCATAGCTGCACATTGTTTTAGGGAAACAGCTGTTTCAACAAAACAAAGTCAGACTAATACTCACAGTGAAACACACACAACCAGACACAAGAGTAAACAAACAGAAGTCCTGTTTTGTCAGGAAGAAGCAAACTCATGACACAGATCTGAGTCCATGGGAACTCTTGCTCAGGATTTATCCAACTCCCCTGCAATGTTTGTGGGGATCTCCCAAGTTAAGAAACCCTGAGCAGCTGAATGAAGGTGGGGCTTTACCCGCAGAAACCCAGCACAGGCAGGGATTTTAGCTCGGGAAAACATGTGGGCTGAATGATGACACCCTGTGTGAGTCAAAAGATGGATCGAGGTGGCTGGGTGCCGATAATTACTGACATTAATGCCACAGTACACAGAAAATGCAGCAAGTGCACTGCAGGTTGGTGCAAGCAGAGTGCATGTGTAGACACATTCATAGCATTCTTTGCACCACGCAACAGGGATCAGGTGATGAAATTAAGAAATTTACTGCAGGTTTTCAAGCATTTGGAACAATAGAAGATTTAATGCTGTCGTCTGTGGAGTCACTTTTGTGACAAGATAATTGTTTTGTCTACAATATTCAGTTTTTAAGACAAACTCCAAAATGAGTGGTTGGCTTATGGATGATTCTGTTTATTTAATGCAGTTAATTATGCAACACAGCATGTATTATTACTTTTGCTATTTTATTGCTATTTGGATGACATTGCTTGGAAAAAATAATTCAAACTAACAGCGAGATTCGGCAGTTTTTCTCCACATATTGCACATAATTACATAGAAAATATATATTTTTAAGCAGGTTAAATGTTATATATCCCACCTGCATTTGCTAGACATCTTCATCATAAGCACTGAAAGTCCCGTCTCTTCAGTGTTTACAGGGAAAAAAAACATTACCGCATGTGTGGGTTTCTAACCACTGAGTAGACATTCTTTCAAGTAAAAACACCCAGAGATGCCAATTCAAACACACTTGGTGTTTACAACCTATAAATGGAGTTGAAGCTGGGGTAGAAAACATGTTTGGTTTTTTTTTGTTTTGTTTTTTGAGTGGTTGGGGGAATGTATTTAAATGTCTTTAGCCAAAGAAATAAACAATTAAAAAATCCATAATTATGTTTGAGCGGTCTGAGGGGGAACCCGATCTCCTGAGCCTACTTTGGGCTCTCTTTTCAAGCTTCAGAATTTATGTCTCTGTGATACTCTCCTCTCATGAAGTAAGGGAGTATAAAGAGTGACAAACCCCACAGAAGATGCAGTGGTGCAATTTTAATTTTACCTGATATAAAAAAAGTAAAAGGTGTAATGTTGTGGGAGACCTTTCTTTTTAAACACTGCAGCTTTAAAAGTGAGTTTGTTCATGAATAGTTTATGTAAATACAAAACACCTAATTGAGATTCCGAGATTCTTTTTTTTTCATCAAGCTTTCAAAATGATTATTTTGTCCCCAAAAGTTTCTTGTCACTGTGAGACTTTCCTGCACACAGTGCTGCTATTTTTGTCCCCCTGACACGTTGGGATCAGGCCGTGTGTTAAGGCCGTGTTAATGCATCACAAGGCTGTTTACTGACCTCCAAGCAGTGAGATTCACGATGAATGGCTCGTGACTCATGTTTGGTTAAAATAGGACCTGGAAATGCCTACCAGTCCACAATGTTTCAAACTTGGGCAAGTGGCGTGTCATTTAGCATGACAAAGACATTCTTGTTTTTACTTTAATAAACCCACCCATCCATCCACCTTCACATTTTATCTTGTAGCTTCGCTTACAGTGTAAAAAGAGGTGTAAAACTGATTTCAGGGATTTGGTGTGTGTACACACACGAGTGATGTAGAGTGTATGTTAGCGCATCATATGTACACGTGTTGGTGCTCTCGTGTTTGTGCATGGGAAGCAAATGAAAAAAGGAAGGATGGAGAGAGTGAGAGTGAGGAGGGTGGAGGAAGAGGAAATTCTCCAACCCCTGCCCCTCTGATTGTGTTGTAAAGGGGTCCAGCCCAGCCCTGTGGGACTGTACGCTCATTCCAAGGGACCAGGGGAAGGAAATCACCCGCCTCTTTATAACCCTTCACTCCCCCTCCCTCCGACGTCGTAAAGCATACCACAGACCCAGACTCAGATAGCAGCCGGCGTTCCACACTCGTCATCATCTCCTCATTTTGATCGACTTCCATCCCTGCTGTCCTCTCATCTTCTCAATGATTGATATGAGCAGTTGTTGCACCCCCTCGCTCTATTACTCATCCTCTGCACAGATGTCTTTTTTTCTCCAGTATCTTCTCTCTCCTCATCTTCCATCCCTCCTCATCACCGTGCTGCTTTCCTCCAATCCCTCCTCTCCTCCCTCCAGCAGGAACATTTCTGCTCTGTTTATTCTCCAAAGCACCGACTTCCTAACAAGGTAAAGCCCAGCCTGAGCGCTCCGGGCTCCACGCTTTCACACCCAATATGGAAGTCTTACTTCTTCCCACGTGGCCCAGGAGAGTTGTTTACGGGGGACGGTGCTGGACATCGTCCTGATGGACAAGCACATGGCTTTTATGCTTATCAAGCAAAGTGTGTTTGGTTTCCACACATATGAGAACATTCCACGCGACTTGTGTCACAGCTCATCACATGTGTAGCGCTGAAACACGAGTCTACAGAGCGTTAAAGGGATCCGGCTGTGCTTTTCTTATTTTCTGTCACATATATGCTCTTACAGTGCGGGATGCAAGTATTAAACATGGTCAAAATTTTAAATGATGCCACCTGTGACCTAACGCTCAAGCTTCGCACTGCTCTAAAGACTTTGATTCTGACAGCTTTTTCTAATCCTGGCTCTTTATGTGGTCATTGTGATTGGATATCCCTGTTATGAGTGTGTCAGGCACACAGCCTCTGCTATAGGCACAGAACTCGCACCTGTTGTTCAAACCTTCTGCTCTAATCAGGAGAACGCTGGTTTAAATGGAGGTGTTCAGGGCACTAAAACATCTGCACCACGGTCCAATATAATGAAAAGGATTATTTTGAACTGCAAATACTGCAAAACTGCTCAAAAACAAAATGTGTAGTTTTAGATGATAATAAATCAGTTTTAAATGATGAAGGTGAGTTATGACTAGCAACTTCCTTCCCAGCTTAGCTAGAAGGGACTCCAGTTAGCTCCAAACTTTGTCAGACCAGTAGTATAGGACTCAACATTGACCATATAAGGGCAGATCCCAACAGCACCACATTTGCTAGTCATACTAATGAGTGAAGCTTGGCCTTAAAGGGAGTAGAGCTTGTTTGAGTCAGTGTAAGGACCAGGAGAAGGTTAAATCAAGATTACTTTGACTGTTAATCATGGAGAGCTACTTTAGTGGAGTCTAAGAGTAAAAAAAAAACAAAAAACACAATAGGTCCACTCTGAATTGTTTTTCCACCAATAATTAGCTAAATCATTGTTTAAGCTATTTATCAAATATTTACTGGTTAAACTTTTCTTCTTACTTTCTTACTGTGGCTTTGGGAAGAGCGCCAGATCCATTTAGAAGCCATCATGGATCTCTCCAGTTGTATATGGACATGAGCTTTCTTATCCAATGAGCATTCCCGTTTGTCATGAGATTACACAGATGCACGTTTCCGAACATCGAGGATTCTCATCTGCTATACGTCACCATAAAAGGCTGATGCTGAAAAACACTTAAGCTGATGAAGAAGCTTACGTGATTGGACAGAAAGCTCCGACCCAGCTGCAGGGCCTCACTGTGATGACGTTTCTGTTATTTCCAAAGTCAAAAATCGATTGTCAGTCTGCACTTTTAAGCCAGTGTAGCCTGCTCAGAGAACAAGAACATCTAAGAGTCCATGACAAATCGGTGAGATTATACAGCATGATTTAAAACTGCAGAGCCTCTGTTAAATGGGCTTTGTGGGCAAATTGTGTCAGCAATTGAGATTTTAGTACTTTGCTCTGTTTTACATCATTGTATGGGCAGTTATAGCAGATTTTGCTGTGGTTTAGATGGGAAAAAAACAATAAATTATAAGAAAATAATGATTCATAGCAATTTTGATCATGAAAGTAAACATGACAAAAGCCAAGCAGAAGGTTTACAAGCTCCCACGTGAGTTAAGAAAACAGTCTTTGCGGGAATCGACAGTCATCTAAATGAACGTGTTTCATTATTTTTGTCTGGAGTCGATCTCGGTGCTCCCTGACAGATTATGTGAGTCATGCTGTAGAAACAAACCCTTCTAGTTTCACTCTGGGAACTTTCTGGGATGCGCTGTGCATCCCGGTAGGATTTCATGGTGCCTCCCAGATTTGAAGGCCTCTAATTAAGAAGTCAAAAAAGCCCCCCACGTGTGCAAATATAGTCCAGCGAGCGCTTAAATAGAAACTAAATGCCTCTGCATGATGTAAGTACACTTTTTGGATCTAAAAAGGAAGCTTCTCACTTTCTCAGGTTTCAGTTTGTAGACATACTCTTGTTGCACACTGAAATACCAGTGAACACATATTTTATCTTACATTTATCATCTTGCAGCTCACATTGAACTGTGTTGTGCACCTGATGTAAATAATGTTAATAAAGTTCTCGTATGTTAATTTAACCCTAGATAGATTTTAAAACTGATAAGTACCCACTCCTAAACCCCTAACTTTTCTCTCATTCCAAAGAATATAGGGTTAGATGTGAAAGAAAAACTAAAGTCTCCTGAAAAGCCTTGTAGGTTGTACCTTAATCCTTACAGTTGCTGCTCAGAGAACATGACCTCTGACCTTGAGCAAAATTAAGGACTTCAAAGTGCATCAAAGTAAAAGTAAAGAGTTTTGCGTAGCTTCTCCGCATCCAGGCCATTTTTCATTGCTAAAGGCAATAGGACTTCTTTTTGATTCATGAAGACATTTCAGCTCTCATCCACGAGGATTCTTCAGTTCCAAAACTGATGGAGAGTCTCAGGTTTTGGCCTGTTTTTAGGTGGTCCTGAGAGTTGTTCAGTCACTTTGGTCTGCCACGACCACAACAACCAGTCGCAGTAGATGGCCGCCCCTCCCTGAGCCTCGTTTTGCCAGAGGTTTCTTCCTGTTAAAAGGGAGTTTTGTCTTCTGTCACCCAAGTGCTTGTATATGATTTTTGGGGTTTTCTCCGTTTCCTCTCTATTATTGTAGGGTCTTTACCTTACAATGTAAAGCACCTTGAGGCAACTCTTGTCGTGATTTGGCACTATATAAATTGAATTGTGTTTGGGAGTTTGTCCCCTGGATGTGTGGCCTTTAATGACTCACATAATTACAGGGTGGTTCATCATCTTTCAGGACCACATCCAGGGTGACACCTCCACTAAACTGTGACTCTCCATCAGGTTTTAGAACTGAAGAAGCCTGCACCAAAGGCAGCTGTCATCTTTTAAAGCATTTAAGACTAAAGGTAAAACATCAGGTGTTCTTGGCCTTGATGACTTGAGCCTCTCAGCAAATAACCATTGGCTTTACTGTCAGTGTCTGATGTTTAACTGTAGTGTCACATCATGTCTTAAAAATAAGATTCTTGAAAACAATGTCGAATAATCACTGACAGAACATTTACTGAAAAGCTGTGCGGGTGGCCATGATGATGTTCCTCAGTATCCTTCTTGAACTTCTCATATTCTTTTTCATTGATCATTTTTGAGAACAAAATGAAACGAACAAAAAACAAATGTCATTTTTGGGTGTATAAAACATCAAAATGTAATTCATCATGAGGGAGACTCAGACTCATGAGATCGCACTCTGGAGACCAGATGTTTTCCTACTGAGCTAACTGACCAACACACACACTCAGCCACACCATGACTGCTGACATCAGAGAGGCCACAGCAGTCCCAATAAGAGCACCATGTGTCACAGGATGAGATAGAAGATCATTTGCATGTATTTACGTGTAATTTACACATCGGAAACTTGATATTTAAACAAGAAAACAGCATCTGCTAATAACAGTCTTTAAAAATAAACATTGTGTGACAGTTTGATCAAAACCATTTCATAACCAAATAAGTTTCAGTCAAATTAACTCTTAAAAAGAGACGTGTGCATTAACCTTCCTAAATGCACTGGTTCTCAAACTTATCTTGGCGGAAAAGAGTTCACACCCCTGCTTTTTTATCCAACATTAAAGATACCTGCTGCAAATTTAGCAGTATGTCATTGTTTTAGCGTAACCTGCTTTAGAACCGACATTAGATATTGTTCACGCACATTTGAAATAGATTTTTATATTGAAATTAAAAGATGACTTCTAACTAAACTAAGTGTGTTTGTTTAAAAGAAAAATGCTCAGTCTGCGCTTTTCTGGCAACCAGAGTAAGTCAGCTGTGAAGAATAGTACACAATAGGCGCCACTGCACCAACAAAGTCTTGTTTATCTCCTTAAATTCATAGTTTCCACAAGCTTATCTGCTTGAAAACAGTAGTTTTCTCCCAATATGTTGGGGGAGAAGCTGCCCCTGAGTTCAAGTATCTTGGGATTTTATTCACGATGATGGAAAGGAGCTGGGCCAGTGGGTTGGTGCAGCATCTTCAGGAATGAAGGCGTTGTAGCAGACTGTCATGGTGAAAAGTGGGATAAGTCAAAAGGCAAAGCTTTTCCAGCTACCAGATGTATGTTCCAACCCTCACCTGTGGTCATGAGCTCTGGGTAATAACCAATAAGGCAAGGCTGCGAATACTAGCTGCCTCCTTTTAGAGGTTTTTCTGGGTTCATCCAACAGGTTCTTCCCTCAGTCTCACCTTCCACCTCTGGTCTTTCTACCTTTTATGTTGCAGATTTGTTTAAGCCTGTGCAAGTGCAAAACCATTCACTAGTTGAACTTGGCCAAGAAATGTCAAGATATGTCTTTCACACAAGCCTGGGAGAATTAGCATTTTATCAAGTCTTTCTGTGTTGTCTGTATGTACTAAACTGCTGGCCCCAGTGGAACATTGACTTGACATTCATAGAGTGAAGCTTATAAGAAGGAGGGTCACGCAGAGAAAACTCCACGTGGAACTAAAGGAGTGTTTCAGGGATATCCTGTATGATTAATCTGTATACATCAGAGAGAACATAGTGTTTAGGAAGCAAGAGTAGAGGAAGTATAGGGTTCAGGAAAACACTGCACTGCCACCATAACATAATACAAAGCACACAATCTGACTCTCGCACAATGTCAGGACTGGCCACCTCCCAGTTTCATATCAATGACTTGACAACTATTCACAACAGATATTACAACTGCTTTGAAGAATGTGGCTCGAGACAGGAAGAAAAACTCATTACATAAGGCGTAGAGCGTTCCAGTAAAAGCATACAGCCTTCTCCTTTATTTGGAAAGCCTACACCTCGGCACGCTGAGCCGTGTTTTGGTTTTCTGTCCTTCGAGGGAAGCTGAGAATTTATGAGCCGCTGGTCCAGCTGCTCTCTCTTGTTGACCCTTATTGGTGGCCCAGTGGGAGTCCACAGAGAGGCCTTGAGGACAGAAGGGGAGCTGTGAAAACTGTGCAGAAATTCTATAGTTAAACAACTTCTTTAATCTTTGATGAAATTTTCGAGATCTGCTTTAACCATATACTGTACTGGTGCAGTGGCTATTTGAAGAGAGTGCAACTGAGGTTCTTTTTTTCGTATCACCTGAATACATCTCATGCAATCAGTCATGTTTTAGTAAATGTTTAGAAAAGATGACATCTTGCTAGAAATAACAAATATGACTGATTTCGACGCTCTTGTGTGACACAAAAGATAACGGCTGTTTCATTCAGTATTCTGAATAAAGTTTGAGAGGCTTTAAAAAAAATCCCAGAAGGTTCCTAGGAGAAAGAGCAAGGCTTATCTCTAGAAGGTGGTCTTAAAATCCAGGAGTAAACCAGGAAAAATTGGGGTACTGGTTGGAATGAAGCAGACAGACGTGGATTTTTATTGTAGCAAAAAAGGTGAGAGAATTAAAATGTTCAAAAAGTGGAAAGTTTCCAAAAACAGGAGGAAAATCTGTCCCTGATCTTTAAAACGGTGCCTAAGATTAATATTCTGGAGCAAGAAATTCAGGAAAATTGATTAATTACTCCAAAAAGCTGATTCTGTTAATCTGGACGTAGCGTTTTCAGTGGGAGAAACGTTTCGTCACTCATCCAGGTGACTTCTTCAGTTCAGCTGACTGCAGGTTTCCCCAACCTTATAAACAGTACATTTGCACAATGACTGAAACCAGCACCACTGAAGCTGGGACTGAAGAAGTCATTGGATGAGTGACGAAACGTCTCTCCCACTGGAAACGCTGCGTCCAGATGAACAGAATCAACTTTTTGGGATTTCCTTTCCTGGATAATTGAGCATGCATCAAGACTGATCATTTGTTGTTTGGGACTAATGAGTAACCTAATATTTTCCAGCTGCAGACCTCGAGATAAATCAGATCTTTTAACTTCATGTGACAGTCGTGTGGTCAGTGTAGGAATCGATAACTGGAGGGTGGCCTGTCGCACAAATGCACAGACGGCTGAAACATCCTGACTCATTCATTGCACTGAAAGCTGTTTAGTCTGGGAGACGATGAGTACTGCAGCCCAAACTCTCACAGTGGTTTCTTTATTATGTCCGGCTGACTTTGTTTTGATGTGCATCTGTAGATTTTGAGATGCTTCAGTAAAAAGATCATCGCACTGGTGATGATTACACTTTAAAAAGTTCATTTAACCGATGACACAGAGATGAGATCTCTCACTGTGTGTTATCCTTCACAGCAGTGAATTCTAAGCCTTTGCTGGGAGTGTGAGCTGCTGTGGCAGTATCAGCCTGCTAACAGCAGATGCTGTTTGACTTTGACCACAGTACAAACATTGTGGAATTTGAATATACCTCTTGCTTTTTCATGTCTTCTTGACAGCTGCTCAGCGTCATCACTCATAATGCAACACGCAGTCTGAATTTCTCCATAATGTTCAAAAGCTTTTTATGATCTGTGGAGTTAATTGGTTTTTCTCTCCTTTCTCTTTTTCCAGTGTGCCGAATCGCATGCCACAAGAAATGTGAAGTCAAGGTAAGAGTCCTAAACAATTTGCACACATAAAAAAAAAAACCCATAAAGGAAGGCAATGTCATGTTTGCTGATATTTGAATGTTATATTTAGTAATACCTTCATGCATCAAGTGAATATTGCTTTCCACATGAAGGAACATGAGAAGGGCTGAATGTTCTGTTTATTTGGAGCCATCTACTCTTTAAGATGTGCGTATGTGCACATATACATGCAGATGTTGAGATAGGTGGGGTTTGGGGGGAGTTTATGCTCTGCAGAAGAATCTTAAGAATGTCTAAACAAGTACTCTTTGTACCAGAATCTGTTTATGTTGGATGAGCTCTTGCGTCTTGGAGATCGTCCCCGTGTTCTAAAAATAAAAGACCTCTTGGTGGAGCTGGAGCTCGATTAATCATGTTGTGCGAAAGCAAAGAGCAAGAAAATGGGAGGGAAAAAAAAGAGAAGCTGGAGTTCGTGCTGGATAATTAGAAAGGTACAGCATTCATTTAGGGTTTTGGGCAGGATTTGCACACATACAGCACATACCTAAACACACACCCTTCATCTGGTATCCATTATTGGAAATGGGTGCTAGTTGCCAGCGTTGCCCACTCTGTTTTACACACAGGAAATGCCAGGGGCGCAGGGCAGGCGGGCCACGCTGAATAAGAGGCGGTGGGTTTGGTGAACCATGTGAGGGAGGTCTCCAGTGGAACGTTATTAAACAAAATGGCTGAAATTATAAGACCTGCGTGTGATTCCTGTCTCACTGGTGACTGCGTTTCAATATTATAACCTTTACAAATGAGAGTGCCAGTTTCTTAGGATGGTTTAAAGTTTTAGTTCACCAAAGCTAGTGAGAGAGCAGGTGCAAGGGTTCAGGTTTAATTCCACAGCTCTAAACAACCTTTAAAATATAACACATCCACCATCACCCAATAGATAATGTAGCCAGTGACCTCTATGGAATAGTCTTACTGCTGTTTGAAAGAATGTGTGACCTTTATCAGTTTTTTGATTAATATAATAATAAATTTAGGATCGTCAGAGAAAAATTCTCCCACTCCTACAGCTTCCTCGTGTTTATTAAGCGTCACAGACGGTCCAATCTAATGTCTCTTATTCCTCCGTCATTAGTAATAGACTGCTTTGCTCAAGAAAGTTATTTAGTCTTGTAGCTCATGTTGTTGTGCTACATTTATTTGCGCTCAGAGTGCTTCTGTGTAAAATCAGTTTTACTCTGGGCTGATATGAAGTTGGGGAAACGGGTGCATATGGGAATATGTGGCAATTTCACAGCTGATTCTAATTCTGACAATGAATTGTCATGCACTCAAACCTCTTCATGAATGACTTAGACTTTTTTTAGTGGGCTTAAAGAAGCAATTTACTACAAATATGTCCAGTTAGGATCTGAGCCTCTTGTAGGGGGAGGTTAAAAACCTTTTGTGTGATTCTCTCTTAACCTTGGGTTAATAATGGTAGATGAGAATAGAGTGGGAGTGTGTGGGTCTGAAAAGTGAAGCATTACAGAAGAGTCTTAATACATCCTGTTTAATAGCCAGTAGGGAGTATTGTGGTTAAAAATGACTTGCAGTTATATCAAAGTCTATGGGAAGCAGACCTTTCTTTGTTGTTTCATGGTGTCAGGCAATACTTTCAGGTCATATTAAACAGGCCGTTAAGTTTTATAAATTCTGGTTATTCTATAAGAAGATTTTCCAGAATATGCTCATGAGCATGTGGTTTCAAAGTCAGATCCACCCTTCATTCGACACATCCAAGTTGCTAATCTTGAAGCTTCAAAATGACACTTTACAAACCTGTGAGTGACACCAGTCCCTCTGTCCAGCTTTCCATTTATTCTGCTGTGTGCGCCTGTTAGCAATCATTAAATTAGTCAATCTTTAGCATCTACAGGTAGCTGTCTAACTGACAGCTAGGTAGGTAGCTGGGGTGATGGTAGGGTTTCAGCAAGGTTACTGTAAACCTAAATTTCATGAAACCTGGTGGAGCGCTGGAGCTTCGGGGGAAAAAACACAATGTTACTAAAGGGAAAAAGAATAACATTAAATTCTGCTGTGGATCCAGATCTCTCACTTTAATGTTGGTAAAGCATTGGTGTTGGTTGGAGCTTCTGACTTCCCTCATAATATGTACTTTGATCCAGAGTAATTTGAAAGGGCCTTATCGAGAAGAAATGTGTCGCTGAAACCTGCAGAAATTACGTCTTTTTCTCCTTTGTTTTCCCTGCAGATCGTGCAATTTTTAAAGTGTGATGAATGGAAGTACACAGTACATGATAACGCTTGAATTTCAGGAAGCCAGAGGTCAAATTTGTTGGAGAAGCCTAGCAAACTGCCAGTGTCTATATATACAAACCTGCAACTTTCCATCTCCAAAAATCACAGCAGCATTTCCTTTTCTAAACATTTCAGCTAAAAATGTCAAGGCTTTGGCAGGAAGCAATTTGCTAAAAAGCCTGAGATGAAAAACAAGGGAGTGACCGCGACAGGGTCAAGCATGATAACTATCGGCACTCAGTCAGGCCTGCGAGACCACTGGCTACATTTTTATGACTTATTTATTTTAAAATCCAGCTAAAGCTCTTTTCTGCGACCTGTCAACCATATATGATCTGAAATGTTAGGAATCTGAGCGCTCGAAAATAACTCAGAGGTAGGACAGTTCTCGTAAGTACACGTTACAATTATAAATCTCCATCTGGAGATAAGAATAATATACAGCCCATATTTAACCGGGCAGCAAACAAATGGTCACAAAACGCCTCCCCACCTTCATGCCTGTTTACTCACAGCTGGATGTGAAAAATGTGTTAAATCTTGTCAGTAAAATTTTGCTTCTGGGTGATGACAGGAAAGAGCCAAAAACATCACATAGGGTGATCCTGAAAGTGAACATGAATAAGTTTGCATAAAGTGATGGTATCTATCCATTTTTCAGGCTAATTTACAGGTCTCCCTTCTTTATGCATAGTCTCCTTTGTATATATAATATATATATACTTCCTTACAAAAACAGAGAGGCTGGATTTCTGGGACTTTCGTGCCAACTTGCTGTGAAAGCGCTGAGGAAAGGTAAAACCTCAAACTGCTTAGGCACTAATTTCAGTCTAAAGGCATGGCTTGTATGCCTTCCACCCTGCCCAGCAGTTAAATAACAACATGAGTGCATTCAGACTTCAGTTCTAATTAAAATATATTTATTTTTCCCTTTTAGTTAACCTTACAGGGTATTGTGCCAAGAAAACACTGCTGAAAATCAGTTCAGGACACCATCTTTCCAAAAAGACTTCATCCTAGTAAGGACTACTTTCTGCTGGGGTTTAATACACATGACGTTGAAGGTGTGAAGTTAGAAAGAATTTAACCTCAACTAGAGTTATCAAGATCAAATTCAGGGCTGTCAGTCTTCATTTACCTGAATCAAGGTAGTTATTAAAATATTGGTTTGTTTGCCCAGTGTTTACTCCTCAGGAGATTACACATTGATGTGAAAGAGGTAGTGTTGATACCTTAAAGCCATCCGCAAGCACGGACAGGTCTAGAGCAACAGATTTCTCTCAAGAGCAAACTGTAACCCTAAATAAATGTGAGGAAAATAAAAATAGCGGTCAAATCCAAGAAGGATGTTGGTTAAAAACATAAATGATAAGAATAGGCTAATAAGGACAGTAGCCTTGTCATTGCCTGGCCCTAATTACAATCAGTATTTAATTAACTTTGAGTTTATTTAACACCAATTCACAATAACAGTTTGCTCAAAGTGCTTTACATTGTAAGATAAACTCAACAAACAGAGAAAGAGAAGCCCGGCATTTCGCCAAGTCCCCTCTGATCAAGGACTTGGAAAAAAGTGGTGAGGAAGAACTCTCTTTTAACAGGAAGAGACCTCCAGCAGACCCAGGTTTGGGAAGGAGCAGCCACCTGCAAATCCTATATGAATACAGGAAGAGATTCGCTCACTGTGCATTATTTTGTCACTAATGGTTGGTTGCTAGTAGACAATCTACTAGTGTAATTACTACTCCTTTGTACTATATGTCAATCAACAGCATTCTTCACTTTCATTGGTAGTTGCTTTAATTTTTTGACTTTTTTTGAGTTGAGACAATATTAACTCTTGACCTGCCAGTACTTGCTTTGCTTTGGGTGGTCTCTTGTTGTTGGGACATCACCAGCAGTCACTATCTGTGTGGACGCCCCATAAGGCTGCTTTATGATCAGTCTACAAAGGTCTATAGAAAGGAAGTCAAGCAAGGAATGGAATTGCTTTCACTTAAAATCTGTATCTCTATTGACAGTAGTCACTAAAAGGCAAAGATCCTCTATGTACACTAAACATTGTGCTGTTTCCTTACCTTTTGAACATACCTGAGCTAACATGATTTAGTAGTGTGGGGTAATTCTGAAGCTGCGTTTAAAATCATGAAGTTGCTTCTAAGGTGCTACTTCACTTTATAGTACAGAAATGAACTGCAGTGTCCTTGCTCATAGTAATAAAGGAACCTGCCATTCTGTGTATTTATGTGGCTATAGTATAGTAATATAGTATTTGGTGTATGTTGTGTTATACAGCTGAGCTGTCCAGTCGAAGTTATTTGGTTTCTCTGATCCTTGCATGTCAAGCGTGTTTTGAGAAGGAAACCACCGTGTTCCACCATTAATCAGGAGCAACGTGGAAGAGCGTATCATCTCTCCGCCTCTCTGTCTGCTGGTGTTTTCGTTCCGCTTCTCTGAAATGATGAAGCACTTGTTTTGTCAGCTCCTGAAATTCTCAGAGCGCATGCTTTGAAACTGTGGAGAGAACTCGTACGTTTCTTTGTGCTGGCTCGCTTCCACTTTGTGCTTTTGTTATTTCAGATTTGTTGTTTGTGACCCTTTTAGTTCCTTTCACTGAGCACATCATGTTGCAGTTTGAGCTCTGTTGTTGCTGCTTGGAGCTTCCTGATGGATGTGCCCTCATTCGGCTCATCAGGTTTGCCAAGTGAAAAGCTGCAAATTGCCCCCTTTGTTTCATGAAAGTTGCAACATTATTACTAACACTTGATTCCTTTCCCATTCATCAAGCTTAAATTGTGTTACTGAGCATTTCAGAGTATAAATCTATTGAAATAATAGTCAATGATAATAAAACCAGTAGGTTCACTTGCAGAATTGAGCCTCTTACATAAATATTCTCCTTTCCAGGAAGTTTCTGGATCTTACTACATACCACTGAGTTCAATAGTCATTCTGGCACAGTCTGCCTGTCAGTAGCTACCGTTTCCCGACATTTTTAACATTTCTGAGAGATCACCTGGAGATATAAAGTTCTTGGTGCAGCTACAAATAAGACAAACAGTCTACCTTGTATTATTTATCGCTTCCAAATCTTTGACACATCCAAACACCTGTATCCACACATGTGAGATGCATTTTTGAGAGAGATCGTCAGGTCTGCAGCTGGCCTTCTCCTCACCTGGAGAACAATGTTTGCATCGATAACTGTGAAATTCGGGAGCAGTTATCTGGTTAGCAGTTATCTGGGCACTTGTTTCAGCGGTAAAACCTGGATTCATATTCAATAGCTTGTTCTGTTGTTGACCTCTTTTTCTGTTTTTTAGATGATTTTGAGATTATTGTTATTTTGATTATGCGGTTGGTTGTTTAATGAATCCTCAGAGCCCACACCCAATAAATCAAAACAAATCTGTTCTATATGGATATGGATGAACTGTTTTCAACCATGAATCCAGGTAATGAGGTCTGGATGTTGTACAGATCTGATTTTCTGGACGTTGTCCAGATGTGGCCTTTCACATATGAGGCAGACAGCTGGAGATTGATGGTCATGAGGTGGCGCCTGTGCCGATCAAGCAGGAGGCAGGACACGACGCACATCGGCACACACTCGCTGTCTGTTAATTGTCTGAATGTATGAATCAGTGAAAGGTCAGGGCTGCAGTGCATGTGTGAAATGGCTAAGGTGTGATGGTCCAACACTTGGGTTCAAGGCGAAAACTCTGTTAGCTGTAGAAACATCTGGCATGAAGTTGACGCTCCCCAGAGGGTTGATCCTACCTACTCTGGTTAGTGAGTATCATTTGGTTCAAAGCACCACTATGTCCTATCCATCCGTCTTTTAGAGGAGAGGTGGGGTAAACCCTGGACAGGGTCATCACAGGGTTCACATATAGTTAGACACCTACAGCCAATTCAGACTCCCCTATTACCCAACACACATTTGAACTGTTGGAGGCATACCTGGATCCATCTTTCATACTGTCTACTTCAGGAAGAAGTTGACCAAAGGAGAAAACCAGCAGTGCCTTTACATACAAATTCATTTAAAGTCACTGATTCATTTTGTTTCCCCAGCCCAGTGTATCCATGATTTAAACTTTGCAGATTATTCCACACTGTGCCAGAAGACAGAAAGAAGAAGATTCATCCCAGAATGACCCACTGCTCCCATGTGTCTTTGCAGCCAGTCTCTATTGACACACAAGCCTTTATTTAGTTTGCATTTTTTCCCTCTTGCCCTCGAGCCTCATCCTCTCTCGTGCAGCGCTTGCTTCAGCAGTCGCAGCAGCTGTCAGGATCATTTGGCTTGATTAACCTTGACTACTGTTCCAGTAACTTCCTGTAGATACCACACATTGCCACAGCGCTGATTTATCACACAGGCAGAAACTGTGATGTGTCACCACAACTGAGCCCCAGCAAAGGTTTTTCATATTCAAAGACTGTAACACAGTCTCTGTAGCAGTTTCACCTTTAATTTCTCTTATAAATTCATGTTTCTGTTAAGACACATAATATAACAGGTTCTTTGATCATTTAAATAAATTGAGTCATCATCAGGAAATGTATATTACTTATGGCGCTCAACCCCCTCGATGTAGAAAAGGCCTTTATGCTCTTAGTTCTGCATTGCTTTCGTTCTAATGGATAAACAAGGCATTCAAAGAAAGGGGAAAAAATACATATTGTGCTTTTGCTGTAAGACATTACATAAGTCCAAGTTTGGGGAGGTTTCAAAGCATTGCGTTGAACCCCTTTGACAACATTAACAGCTTCCTTCATTTTGCATGTTGTGTTGGCCGTGCAGAGAGTGAGAAATGGAAGTTAAAGTAGGAGAGGGGCTGACCCTCTGTTAAGAAAACAAACGGAAGAGGCCGTGTCAGAGTTGTATAATTGTTACACACTTAGCGCGCCAACCAGTTAGAGCAAACACACAATGGTGGGCTCATGACTAAAATATTCCTGTATTGGTCATGGTATCTGCACCTACTTTAAAAAAAAAAAAAACAACAAAAAGAAAACAACAGCTCCTCGTCTGATCAAATGCAGAGCCAGCCAGCAGCTCTGAGGCTAATTGAATTAGCAGTCACAGGACACAACACATGCTCGCTACTCTGTTCTCCTCCTTATGACCGCAAACGTTTGCAGGAACACAACAACAGCTCAATCATGGGATAAATCATATGGCTTCTAATTTGAGTGCATTTTTTGTATAAGGAGCGATGTTTTCTGGGTTTAATTTCATTGCGATTTTGACTTAATTTTATATCATGAGGATGAAAATAATCGACTAAGTAAACATTTTTACTACAATTCAGTATTTGTCAAGACATGTTGAACTTTAGCAAGTATGCAGTTTCTGATTGCTCCCACGTGAAAATATTTAAGGCAATTGTCTGAAATTTTATGCAAAGTGAGTGTCGTCCTTGCTACATGTGCTACCTCCTGCTGTGTGCTACAGATGTGGACAGAATTAATAGAGCCTCCGTGAAATTTAAAGGCTTTGTCATTATTTTCCCAAGTGCTTTTCTGACATAGCATTTCTAAAATTGTTTTCTTTAGAAAGCATAAATAATTTTCGTTTGCACATAATAACAGAATTATTTCAGACATAAAATTATCAGGGTTAATATAATTAGCCCCCTGAAAATGGACTTTATTATCGAATAATAGCACAAACCACTGACGTGCAGTGATGTGATTTAACTTTGTAATGCTCAAGGCTTATAAAATTGAGTTAAAACCGAGGATTATCTTCTAATTTGCACACAGTATAAAAACTTCAGAGAGGGTTTGGGCTGTCACATGAAAAAGCATCATGCCAAGAACGAAATTAATCAGTTTAGACTTGAGAAAAATAATGTTTGATGCTCTCGAACCAGGAGATGGATATACAAAGTTGCACAGTACAGACAAGCCTTGCAGGTGGGAAAATAAAATTTTAAAGACTCTAAAAGGAAAACTAGTGAGTGATGTGTTAAAAGACCCCAAAACAACGGCCAACATACTAGTCAATGACTCAGCCAAGTCAGCTAAGCTATATAGATGATCCTTTATACAGTATTTTTTATACAGTAAGTTTCATCCAGATAGATAAACACATGTAGGAAGACCTACAAACGTACGCTGCAGTCATTATAGTAAGATGAAAAAAAATAAATATGCGACTTTAACTTTGACTGTCAAACAAAAGAAATAAAAATGGACCTACAGTCACAATCATCTGTCATTTCTCCTTGTTCATGTGCATAAACTAACGGCTTACACAAGGACCATGGGCTTACGGCCATGTATTTAGTAAGCGCATGTTAGCGACATGTGCATAGATACAGCAGAGAAAACAAACAGGAACGCCCAGCTTTAGCATGATGGAGTAATCAAGAGCTGTGGGAAAGAATGTCAACAACGTGCCAAGTGCACGAAGGAGACGTGGATGGAAGAAGTGAGTGAGAAGGATGAATGTGCTTAAGATCAATTAGAAAAAAAATTCCACACTTTCATTTCATTGCCCTTCTTGTACAGAGGAAGAACTGCTGAGCATGCACCATCTCTCCCGGAGTTTCTAATCGTCTCTGAGTGCTACAACAGCTGTGAGTGTTGAGGGGTTTTTTCGGAGGAGCCTTCTTTATTACGTGCTCAAGGAGTTTGGAGACTTTGTTCTGTTCAAGTTCCCCACCCTTACATCTGCAGCCTGCCCTTTGGTTCAAGGCAACAGCTTTTCCATCCCATGTCAGCTCCTGCTGCCTAATCATGACCATCCAGTAGAAAAATCCATGTTAAATCTGATCTGTAAGCTGCGAGGGCGTTGCCGAAACGTTCCACCGGGCGCTGGGGGACCGAGAGCCTGACGCTCGCCCCTGACGTTGCTTGGGAAAGCCTGAGTCAGACTCATGAAACTGGACCTCACCCAGAGTGTTCTCTCCCACTCTGTGTTCCTCTCTGTAGCCCTACTGTGTACTATTTTGTTTTTTCTTTTCTACGTTTTTCTTTCTCTATCCTCCTCTTTTTCTTCCCCCATCATTCACTGATGAAGGCACTGATTCCCCCCCATTGTTGCTCCTTTGCTTATCAGTCGGTGTGAGGACCACACATGGTGAAAAAGTGATTGGTGCGTTCATTCTTTCACAATCATTCGTGTACAGAAGAATTTGTTCCCTCCCAATAATAAACATTAAAGGAGCAAAGGGCCTACTTAGTGAAACTGATGTAGCAATCTTTTTTTTTTTTCCCCCCTCTCGCATAGACACTCACAGCCACTTCATTAGGAACACCTGTTTATTTGCGTTTTAACACAAATATGTAGTCAGTCACTTGGCAGCAAGTCGATGCTTTTAGACATGTGGACAGGATCAAGACAGCCTCCTAAAGTTCAAACTGAGCATCAGAATGGGGAAGAAAAGGAATTTAAGTGCCTTTGTGAGCGTGGAAAGACCTTTGCTGTTGGCTGCACCATCTACCTTGTCTAGGATTTACAGAGAATGGTTTGTAAAGGCAAAATATCCAGTGAGCGGCAGATCTCTGGGAAAAAATGTCTATATCAGAGGTTAGTGGACAATGGCCAGACTTCTTCAAGACTACAGTAACTCAAATAACCACTTGTTACACCGGCTGCCAAGCCTGACAGAAAAACTGAGGCTACAGTTCACACGGGCTCACCAAAATTGGACAATAGCCGATTGTAAAAATGTTTCCTGGTCTGACGAGTCTCAATTTTTGCTGCAACATTCAAATTAGGTGTAAAGAACATAAAAGCAGTTGAGGCTGATTTGGGTGGTATAATGATGTGGGAAATGTTTTTTTTGCACACTTTGGACCTCTTAGTACCAAATGACTAGGGGTGCAACGATACACAAAATTCACGGTTCGGTTCAGTTCGATACTTTGGTGTCACGGTTCGATATTTTTTCGATACAAAAAAATGTTCATGCCTTTTTAATTTGTCATTTATTAAAATTATAAATATATATTTTAACTCAAAAGTACAGTTTTTAAATTTAACCCTAACCCTTGTGCGTGTTTTTTATTTTGACAGCGAATGCGCACCTGCGGACCACTTATGTGCAGCCCTGGTTATTTAGCTTGTCATATTGCAGCCACAGAAATTATTTTGTCCATGAAACCATAAAGCTGCACTTTCTTTTTGCCTTATAGTCTGATTTGTCATAACTTCTCCGTTATTTGGCTCAGCAGAACTAAAATATATATCTGTCTGTGAAGGTTCTCAGTCATCCAGGTCATCGTAGTCAAATATATATCGTGCTGCTTTTACACACGCACTCACATAAGCTCAGCGATGCTCTGCGCGATCAACCTCTCACATGTTTAAGCTTGCTGCGGGAGATTTCACTTGTCATGTTTGCATAGTAAGCTAATGATTAATAAGACGATGTCAGAGGAATTGGTGCACAAATTATCATCACTCACAGATCAGTGCTGTCGCTCTCTATACACAGT
The DNA here is from genome assembly GCF_000239375.1 of Pundamilia nyererei. NCBI lineage: Eukaryota > Metazoa > Chordata > Actinopteri > Cichliformes > Cichlidae > Pundamilia > Pundamilia nyererei. Next base: position 1,045,448 of record NW_005187472.1, read on the forward strand.
TCGCACGATTGCAAAGTGAAAGCAAAAAAAAACAAGCGCAAATTCAAACGCGATTTCAATATGTCACATATTGGCAGTGGCTCACCGATGCCAATGACATAATTACCCAGCTACATTTCTGAAAGAATGCAAAAGCATTGACATATATTTTTCCTTCCTACAATAGCCCGACGGGCAGGGAAGAGATAGATTTTGGTAAACAGACTGAAAAAAATCGTTAGCCCCAGGACGTCGGGCTAGCGATATTGCGAGCCCTGTAACTGATTGAGGAATCACTCATCTTTGGAAAAGAGAGTTTATTACAGAGAAATGTCTCTTTCCAAAATAAAAGCTATACTATCCGCTTCTTCTGGGCTATATTCTCAGCATCATAAGGAGAATCATGTGCTAACAGCTGTCTAAATGACTCAGCTAAAGTTAGTAGCATGCTTGTTGTTTTTGTCTTTGCACTAGGATGATGTCGGCGTAAATGTGCAGTCATATTCGTTGTGTTCCCACTAGTGCTTTCAGGTTAATCTCGTTGAAATGACCTTAACGCCACAACACGGCAAATCTCCGTTAACGAGCTACCGCCGATCGCCCCGTGCATGGGGCTAGACGGCCAACACGTTAACGAGCTAACTGCGCTAACACACTAGTTCCCACCCATGTAATTGAGCATTGCGTGGCACATCCAACATACTGTTTTACTTTAGTCCATGACTCACTTACCTTCAGGGTCATATGCCACATGAAAACCAAAATAATTCCAAACACCACATCTGAATGAGGGTGGGGGAGGGTGGGGGAGGTGCCCTGCGCTCTTCCTTCTGACTATGCTGTCTGTGTTGAGCGCTCAGTGGATCTGCGCTCGACAGTGCAGCCTAGGCGGAGTAGTCGAACGCAGCTTCACTGAGCGCTCAACACAGACAGCATCGTCAGAAGGAAAATTGATAAAATAAATTACAAATGTTGTATTGTTCGATACATATGCGTACCGAACCGAAAGCACTGTATCGAACGGTTCAATATCGATACGAATATCGTTGCACCCCTACAAATGACCATCATTTAAATAGCACAACCTCCCTGAGTGTTGCTGGTGACCATGACCATGCCTTTATGACTGCAGCGTACACATCTTCACAGCTCCCAGCAGGACACGGCATCATGTCACAAAGCTCAGATTGCTTTGAACATGGCAATGAGTTTTCTCCACAATCACCAGATCTCAGTCCAGTGGACCACTTTTAGGATGTGGTGAAGTGAAGATTCTCATCGAGCATGTGCTGCAGACATACACTGTTGAATCAATGCCATCAAGAATTAAGAGAGTTCTAAGGATTTCTCCAAAAGGGCATCCAACTCAGTCCTATCAAGAGGTAACTAATGAACTGCCTGGTTAATGTAAGTTATGAGTTTTTGTAGAACATGCAAGACACATTGTGTTCTGATCTCTGAGCTGCTGCACAGCAGGTTGAAGAAGCCAGAAGGAACATGATGAAGGAGGAGGTCTGACTGAAAGCCAAGCTGAGTGTTGTTTGCTTAAGCTAATGTAACTGTTTTTGATCAGTCTGAAAAACATCACTGAGATGCACACGATTCCACGTTTAAACATGCAGAAAGTTTTGCACATGAGCTTTAATATATCTGAGCTATTAAGCCCATGGCTTTATTAAGTGCTTTATAAACAGATAACACATTGTTACGCTGTGACTCACACATTTTGGAAATCTTGCCTACATGTGCGTGGATTTAGCAGGGAAAATACTGGGCGATAAAAGTAAATTAGTTGAAAGTAAGTCTGATTATTGTGCTTTTCTTTATATGGGGAAAAAAAGATGGTGCCATCATAAAGTAATGCAGAAAATGTAGAAAATTCAATAGAAATGTAAGGATTTTGTTCCCGTGGTGGATTCCCAGACCCTCCTGTTAATGTTGTGTCCTATTAAAATGAGTTAAAAAGAGACTCAGAGATTTCAGTTCCTACAAAAATGAGCAGTAAGAGTAAAAAAAAAAAAGAATTGGCGTGGCTGTGCGATAGTTGTTTCTGGCAGTGCCGGTGTGATTACAGACAGCAGCCACAGGATTATGAAGGTAATAAAAGCCAGGATGCAGGAAATAGCCCAGACTAAGAGAAACATATCAGCCTCAAACACAGACAGATAACTTCCCCACGCTTTGCACTTCCCGACATACACGGATGAAACTGGTGGTCTGCACCACTGCATTGTGGTGAGCGGCGAAACACAAAGCTCGACTCAGAGCCGCACAGGCAAACGCAGACACTAGGAACAGGGAATTCCCGCTCCCCACAGTTTAAAACCCTGTCCCTCCGCTGAAGGTGACTATCTCACATAAACAAGCATGTTGTTTTGTTGCCGTGAACCACATGTCTGCTCTTTGGCAGCACTCCCTTCCTTCCTGGGCCTTGTCATTAATAGTGAATTAAATAACGCTTACAGAGCTGACATCTGGTGAGCACGACTTCAAGCTAGAGGTGTTGCTCTTCAGAGCCGCCTTCCATGTAATTACCTCCAAGCAGCATCAAAGACGGTGGCCATTCTTTCCATGTTGAGACATAATCCTTAATGTGCTACAAATTTGTACCATGCATTCTTCAGTAAAGCCTCTTTGTCTGCTACTGGATAATAGCCAGCGACGTTGTGGGAGCACATTAAAACGGCACGCTTACTGTAAGGCTGCGAGTAGTGCTATAACCTAGGCTGCTTGGATGACTTGAGGTGAGATTAAAGCCATCCAGTTTAATGTCATTTACTGGATAGTTGTTGAGTCTGATGTGGCCCAAATGTGCCAATCAGTTGACAGCTGCTAACAAAATCTATAGTACTGCATACAAACACACTTCCCCCAATGCTTTCATGCAGTGGCTGAATCGCACCAACCAGGTTATCACCTGTTGGCCATTAAACTGACATTAATGATAAGTTAAGACTAGATTCAATAAAAAAAAAAGTCAAATTTTCACTCAGTAATTTTGTTCATATCCATTCTCTTCACCACTTTATACTGGTGACATGTCCAGGGAGTATCCCCCAGCCCTCATCCTGTGACAGCTGGGATACGCTCAAGCATCCCCATCACCCTGTGTTATTTTTAATGCATAACTAATTGAATTTAGGGTTAGAAATGAACAACTAATCTGTTAGGTTAGTTTAAAATACAGTGGTTGCCTCATCTTTCAAAGCTCAGTTTTCTGTCAGGTAAAAAGTGACGATTCATCCCCGTTAACAAGTGACTATTTCATATTTTTCACATTAGACGGGGCTGGAAGACGACGTGTTGGTTTTACTGGTGGTGTCTGATGCATCAGTCTAGGATGAGCTCTGGTGACTGTGAAGGCCACAGCGAGTGACTCCCATATTCTTATTATTCTTAGACCTTTTCTGTAAGCACTTCTACTCTGTGGATTGGAACAAACCTCTCCTGCCATAATAGACACATTTCATCACTGGAAGAAGGTGATCACTCGGAACAGCTGATTTGTGGACCTAACAGGACCCACTAGATCACCCAACTTAAGGGGTCAAGAGCTTTTGATCTTTCTCCAGGTTATTGCTATTTAAGTTACTTGATTCTACTTTTTTGCCAGCTTAAAACTCGTAGTTTTCAAAGCCAAGGTGATATATTTAAAGGAAAGATATTTAAAATGTGAAAGGCTGATAGTCAGTGAAAGCAATCTTCTGACTACTTTCACTCTAGAGTGATGTTCTAAATCTTTATAATAGCATGTAGGGACAAGGTTTAACTCTTGGAATCAAAGCCATAGAATTTCATGGCGTTGTGAGCTGGTGACTGGTCAGCATGTAGCTCCTTGCTGCTGTTTACACTGTCTGACTTTGCCTTGAAGTCAATGGATTCATTCATGGTACTTTCCCTCTCGTGGGCAGCCGTAGAGTGAGTGTGTAGGAGAGAGCTTGTGGGGAAGGGGGGGCAGAAAAGGCGGGTGGAGGTCTGCCGACGACTCATATTTAACCTGTAACTTGAGAAGCTGATAACAAGGAGAGAATGAAGAATGAGCTCGTGATGAAGGAGTGTGTGTGAGAAAGTGAGAAAAAGACGGTGAAAGGAAAGAGCCGTGCTTTTGTTCCCCCCCGATCTCACGTCCCCTTCTTCCCTCCCGATCTCCCTGGGAAATTTGACTTGAGTATTTTTCTCCTCCTTTCTCGTTACTCATGTGTCTCCCCGTTTGGGAGGAGGGTGAAAATGGTCTGAACAAGAGGGAGGAGAAAATAAACCCAGGGAGTGAAAGAGAGGGGAAATAGCTGTAGCCCGTAGCCAGACTTTGCCTGCTTATTCAGCGCCGAGTGCTGCACTGCGCCGTCTCCAGTTGTGGGATGTTAAGATTTGCCTTTGGCTGCACTTCGCCCCACTCGCGCGCTCACATTAAGACTCTTTAGACATCTTTATGCTCATTTTCTTGGAGGAGGAGTGAGTGAGGGAGAGGCTAACCAGACCTATTAGCCTGAAGCCTGAAACACACACACACACACACACACACAAACTCTCTCTCGCTCTCTCGTTCTCGCTCTCTGACACACACACACACACACAAACTCTCTCTCGCTCTCTCGTTCTCGCTCTCTGACACACACACACACAAACTCTCTCTCTCGCTCTCTCGTTCTCGCTCTCTGACACACACACTCACACACACACTCCTCCAGTCCTGCGCTGCACCAAGGTAACAGTGAGTGGATTTAGCTTTTAGCCATCTGGTTGGAGCACAGAGGAAAAACCTCTCTGCTGCACACGGTGGGGGGGCAGAGGAAGAAAAGCCAAATGACGATGCAGCACTAAAACCAGACAGAAAACCAAAGAGTGAAAGAGAGAGAGAGAACGACACACAAAAAAAAGACACTCACTCTGAGACAGGATGGCCACCGCAGTGTTTCAGGTAAGAAGCGTGGTTGGGAAAGGAGGGTAAAGTACTGCTGTCTGTCTGATGTTCGAGCTCCTGGCTTTTCGTGTGTGTGTGTCAGTTTTCTGCATTGTGGATTTGCTTCACTGTTACAGAGAAACAAAGTTATCGCAGGATGTGTGTGACCTGACATAGGTGTGATAGTCATGTGCGTTATGCTGCACTGGAGCAGTGCTGTCTTCAGTAGGTGAACAGTGATAAAGAGTGAATTCAGACACATATTGCGTGTTTCCACAGCAGAGTGCATCGAGCTGCTTCTGGTGTGGATTGCAGGATTTTATATTAACGAGCATGTAATATACACAAGCTCATGTTGTATCAGTGTAGTATTTAAATGTGTTTATGTCAGGTAATGTAAAGCACTGCTTGCTTCTGTAGTGCTTGTGTATGTGTGTGGTCTCCTTGGCTAACCATGTTTGTGGTTGGTGGCCCATGGTCATAGCTGGAAAGATGGTGGCCTCTTCTCTTCTCTTCCACTTACCAAGAGTGAGAATGAAAATGTGTTTGCTGTCATGCTTTCAGTGGTGCTCTGTATAAAGTATGTGTGTGTGTGTTTGTGTCGACTGCTGCAGTTGTTTCACAATAAGACCTTGCAAAAGTTGTTCCACAGATATAATCGCCCCAGGCGTGAGAAAACCCAACAGCACTTGGGGAATTTTTGGCACGTATAGCGGGAGTTACAGTTGCCTCCAGTTTGCTTCAAACTGGGGAGAAGAATAAAGACGTAATGTGAAAACACAGAGCGTATTCTTAAACAGATTTGCAAGGTCACGCTGGTCACTGACAGCTGTGATTTTTCTCTGTCCCATCCACCCTCACTGAGTGGGTGTTTGGATTTTTAACAGATTCTGGTTCTTTCAGCAGGATATAATGTGAGTAAGAGGTTAAATTGTCTTCACATAGTTAGAAGACAGTAGGTTTCCATAAATACATTTTGTAGTGTAGTTGGAGCTGTTGGAACACAATACTACATGTAATGTATTGCTGCTGCTGGTAATGTATGCTAGAGACAGCTGAACGAGTCCAGTAATACTTATCTTTCAGCATGGAGCTGGTGTTGATGACTGCCCCCTCTAGCTTTTGTGCTTTTTAAAAACTGGCCCTCGTTTTGACAGATTTGAGAACCAATGGTGTTATTAGCAGATATTGGGGTAATTTCAGTAGGATTTCATTTTGGACTCAATATGTGGGCACCGTCTGCCAGTCACTGGTGAATTCATTATGGTAACCCTTCCTTTAACCACTGACATCAGAGGTTCCAACTTTGGGTCTGGCACTTTTGTAGTGCCAGTGCAAGCCTTACAACATTTTTTTAAAAAGATGGTGGAAATGTGTGAAATTGAGCACCAGCTATGCACTGATGGAAAAGTTATGTGTCCACAAAAATGTCTAAATTTGACCCCTGTGCACCCCCAGCTTTTACACATGGTGTTTGTGCACAGTCACTTCCAGATGTTATACAGTGGGGTACATTTTGTCAGCATGGTTTCCAGTACAGGGAGATGTGACTGTAAATCAGTCCAAAGTTGTTGAGAGTAATCACCTTTATGCTCTGAGGAAACATTTCTGTCCTGATGTGAGCTGTATCGTCCAGGATTGCAGTGCTTCCATCCACAGTAGGACTGGTTTAACCAAGTTGACCACCTCTGTGACATTTTGGACCAATGTGTATGAGAGCACTTTCCACCACCCAACACCTTTAATTTTCATTGTACATTTCAGCTTCATTATAACCACAGAGACCCAGAAGTCTTTCATCACTTGTAGTTTTGGGGACTCATTTATGAAAACGCACCATATAAGCAAACTATAATAAGTGATGTCTTAATATATATTCAAGCAACATTGTGAAAGAGGTCTTGGAGTGGTAACCATTTGGAATGGAAAGAATAAACAAGAAACAGTAACTAAATCTAAAAGCCTGTTGAATTTCCAGAAGCAATTCCATTTAAAAGCAGCATTATGTGATCAGCTAATCTAAGGAAAAACAGTAGGTTGCATGCATAACACTGTTGTAAAATGATCGGAGATGAGAAATGGGACGATATTAGCATTTGTCTGTCCAACTGACCAACTCCTGAGGGCAGCTTCTTTCATTTTAGCTGCTAATTTTTCATAGTCACCGGATAGTCTTCTTCTAAAAACAGAAGAAAGGAAGGGAAAACCAAAACAATTAAAGAAGCTAAAAATAATTTAAATTACTCAAGAGATTAAAGGAAATGCAGATTCCTGTGTTGTGCAGACCTTTAAACCAATACTACGGGCAAAATACTGACTACAAATGATTTGCTGGAATGAGCGGTTTCTGACATCACAATTGGTAATAACTTGTAGGATGTGTAACCCACACATTCCTTGGCTGGCGTATGTGTAACACGGCATTGTCTTGCCTGAAGAGCGGCATTACCCGTGACGCCTGGCTTTGTGGGAATGGCGAACATCCACTGGCTTGAAGCCTGTGCCGGACTGGATTTCAGAAGAGGCATTTTTCATCATTACTGTCTGCCAGTCTGCCAAAGCCTCCCTCAACCCACTCTTACAGGCAACTCTAACCACAGTTACATACTCAACCGCACATTCAGCCATAAGATCGGGACAGAGGAAGGGCTGGCCAGTTTGTGAAGGTGTGTTTGTTCACTTACTGTGTGTGTGCGTGTGTGTGTGTGTTTCTAGGATTAGGGATAAGGCAGTGCTTCATGAACCATAAAAAACCACCAGTGTGAATTCTCATGCTCTTCAGCTGATGTAATCTTTCTTCTTCTGTGTGTATGTCTCAGTTCTTGCAGACACAGCCTCAGCTACGACATTGCCGTGTATTGTAACAAACCATTTAGTTTCTTGTGTTTACTATTTTCTCACGGACTCACATTGTGACTGTGCACAACTCTAGAAGAGTGAGAGAACTTGGCTTTCGCCCTTTATTCAAGGGCACAAAGGTGCATTGTAATGTAAGCCAGGAGACACTTTTGATTTTGCTCAATGTTACACTCAAGTACAGTACAAAGTTTGCATATCCAGCATAGGCTGAATCGATACATTGCATAATACATCTACTATATTATAATTGAACTAATGCACTCTCACTTATGTTCACAAAATGCTGTGCTGAACTGTAATGTGTGCACACAGCAATATATTTATTCCCTGGGTCCTCGGGGCTCAATGTTGGCACATACTGCAAACCTGCAATACATTAGCAACATAAATAATCCATAGCCATGCCAAGGCATCATGCCTTATTGTTGGGCTTTTAGTATAATTAATAGCTTCCACTGAGAGCAAGTAAAAGCTTCACATTTATCAAGGGCGTCATATAATGTTTCACTTATTGTCGTTGCTTAGCAGGTCATCTGGCATATATGAGAAACTGCTGTCATAGGCGCACAGGAAGGTGTTTTAAGAGCGTTTCAAAGAGCATATCCGGAGACTAATGTTGCAGTTAAAATGAACAGTGAACCCCCTTCAAAATTTACTGCTTAGGATGCTCGAACAACTCGGGACCATCAGCCCACCAGCTTGGATGAACACACACTGTTTTCAAGCTTTCTTTTGAGGTATTTAAGTTGTGCATTATAATTGGTTGATGTGTTGAAATAATTCAACACGGCCATGAACATTCAGAACCTGTATGAGTTCATCCCATAGATACAGATACATACCTGCTAATTATGGCTTTCTTCTTATAACATTGCAAAACAAAGCTGGAGTACAGTCGCTTTGATGGGTTTTACTCTGCATTATTTGACAACAATTCCAAAAAGCACCAACACCACAAACACGCTCGGGTAGCGGAAGTGAGGCCCGGCTGGCTGCAAACGTGCTTTTTTTCTGCTGTAGAATTTCGCATGTTAATATGGGAGTTTATGGGAATTGAGCAGTTTCTTGGAGCCAGCCTCAAACACACTGAAGGCCTGCAGTTTTTGGTACTCCTATATCTTCTTTGGTTTTCAGCTTCCAAGGTTGTCGGCTGGTTGTGACTTACTGGTAGGTTTGGGGCTTCTGGTATCTTTTTATTAGAGAAACTTGTCCAAAATGGGAATGTAGACTTCCACACCGATGTTTTTGTTCTCCAGGACTGAACGTCTTCACAACACTTCATCTTCTGGTCTCACATTATGGAAATCTCTGACAGTGATTAAACACAACTCTACACAGTAGCTTAACGCAAGAAAAAAAAGATGACACCACCTTGAGAGAAGAAATAAATTTAAATATGAATTGGACTTGTTCCATTGCAGATAGGTAAAATAGTTATACAGCTCCTCCAGCTGGCCTTTTGTGCATCATGTACAGTTTGTAAAATATTTGTATTAATTTATTTTTGGCTAAAAACCTCAGTGGGTATAATGGCTTGTTTTATGTTTTGCTGTCAAGAATTTGCCCGCAGTCTTCTTTCTTTCCATGCTTCTTGACTGGTAACTGGAGCCAGCAGTCTTTAGACTTCCCGAGGACCCTCACAGATTACTACTCTTTAAATAGAGGGGCTCCTTATAATACCCCCAAAAAGTGGAACATTTAATGACAGCTAATCTTTTCAATGACTCCATGCAATCAAGCTGGAGGCCTGGTATAATGGCCCTTTCTTGAATAGCAATGGTAGTTTCATAGTCAAGGAACATATTGAGAAAGGAGGGGGGTTTCATTTTCCCAGCCTCTTTTTGGGAGGTTTATTTTGGCATGCAACTTCAGGGTTTTTTTGATTACCAAATGACACCGTTCCCCATTTTCCAGGATGGCAACCTTATCAGTAGACCAGTAATACTTTGTATCAGGGGTATCCAATCAATGTCCTCAATGTACCCTTGCAGTGCACCATCTCACAAACATTGACTTGTTTTGGCTTTAAAGCAGCTTGATGATTATTGAACATGGCTCCTCCAGGGGAACTGAGCCACATGTAGAGTCTTGAAAGATTTATTTACCTTTTGTTATCCCGGTGCCCTTACATGCACACGTTAGTTGGGATGGTTTGGCTCTTTTTAAGCCTTTATGCCCCTCGTACACCATTCGTGCCAGTTTTGCCCAAAGGTCAATAAAAAACACAGTTTCTGCTTTGTTATGCTTTCCCTGAAGGTATTCACTCAGTTCTTCTAGTTTCCGAGGGTTTGTGTAAGATGTAAACATTTTGATTTTCTGATGTCATAGCTTGACTGCGATCAGGATGGTTTGTTTTTGATCTCATTATTGCTGAACCTGCACCATTGAGTTGAAACTTTTTTTAAACATCTTTCAGATTGTTTGCACAGTAGATATGAGAGAAGACTGATGAGGTCATGTCTCAGGATTTGATTTCCAGGTCTTCTTATAAGTTTGCTTTGGACTTAGTTCTTGACTTTGACGCGTAATAGCCTTCGACAAGATGCCGTAGCTTTGAACCTCTGTGGCCACTTATTTCATCACTGATTCTTTTAAGATTTCCTCCAGATTTGGTGAACCAGCTCCTGATTAGATGAGGCCAGCATGGTGGTGTAGTGGTAAGCACTCCTGCCTTCCAGCAAGAAAGCTACTTTTGGATTGGGCCTTTCTGTATGGAGTTTGTGTTCTCTGAGGTGTGTCCAAAGTGTGTATCCTGCTTCTCATCCAGTGTCAGCTAGGATAGGCTCCAAGCGCACCATGAGCCTGTTTGGATAAGGAATTAAGAAAATGGATGGATGGATAAAGTTTATGACATTTAGACTTGAGCAAAGTCTAAATGTCACAAATGTTTGGTTCAAAAACAGTTTGAAAGATGCATCTTATCCCATCATTGCATTTTGAGTTTTTTTTAACATGATATATATGGAAAAGATAAAAACAATGCAAACTTTATGTCACTTTATTCTCTGGGTAAGAAGGTAAATTATCCCGTTAAATCAATGTGAGATGTGAAAGCATTTTAGTGTCCACATGACTGAGCATCCATGTGAACACCATGCGAGGTATGTTCATGTGTGTGTGCCAGAAGTCCACGAGGAGGGCGGGAGGTTGTTTTCTTTTCCTTTTTTCTCCTTCTTTGTTATCAAGCCTCCATGTCTCTGTGGGGAATGTTTATAGAAAGCAGACCTGTTTCCTCGCTTTTACCAGAAACCTTCATATTGTTGTTTGCTTTTCATGACTGATTGGTGTCGAGCGGGGCTTATAGTACTGACCAGAAAGGCAGGAAACATCAGTGCCAGGTTCCTGATTTTTCACCAAGCTGCTTGGACTCACTTGAAGGCTGGAGAGCTAAAAGATGGGAGAAAGGCTTGTCTGGGCCTGAGTACAAATATGCCTTTAATCTTTTTTATAAAACATAAAATATAGTTTCTCAGCTTTGTGGAGTGTTTTTAAAGCTTGCCAGGAAGTATATAGGAGTGTAACTGCTAGACATCAGATTTTAATGGCCAGGATAGTTTTGCCCAACTTGTTCATGACCTGTTAATGGCAGTGGTGAGTTTGCTTTCTTATGCGTATTATTAATAGCTCTATTTAGGATATTAATATTTGTGCTGGAAACACAGTGCGGCAGTGATTAATGCTCAGCTGAGTCAAGTTATGCAGATCTGTGAATGGATCTGTGTTTTCGCTGCAGATTTTTTTGTTTCATACTGATCGAATGTCAGAAATGAGTGATTGTGCGCAAAGCAAAATGGAGCAAATAGAAATTCTTAAGTAATCCTATGTTTAACAGCTGATGTTTAACTGCTGATGAGTGCATGATGAACATCAGTTTTGTTAAAAAAAAAAACGGGACTTGAAGGAGAAGCAGATAAAGGAGGGAGATGCTTTGGTGGGATTAAATGTGAAACCCAAACCCACCCATCCATCTGTCGTTAGAAAACAGCTAAATGTGTAGGCGTGCAGGTGACTTAGTGCTGCAGTTAAATGAACGATATCCTTCCCTTTGTGGGGTTTTTCTTTCCTTTTCTTTTTCATTGAGGTTATAACATAACAGCTGTGCACAGTTTGACTGCACAGGCTCGTCTCAGCTTGTCCAGTTTTCTCCCCTGACATCAACCTGTTGCTTTCCAAGATCTCGACGCTTCTCGTGCAAATGCAATCTAATGTTGAGATAACAGTTCCCCTCCAAAATACGCAAATATGAATAAAAAAAATGTTCTGTTGATTTTAATCACATCATGTGTTCGTAATCAGTAAATGGGGCATAATTGTAGAAATGGAAATTTAAAATGGAGCTATTATGCTTCTCCTTCTCTTCTCTTTTTGAATATACTATTACAATGGTGGATGCTTAAATTAAACATGGCCAAATGTGACCTTGTGAGTCCAAAGCTCAGGCTTCACACTGCTCTAACACCCTGTTTTGAACCATTTTGTCTATTCCTAGCTCTGTGTGATGTCATTGAGAGTGGGTATACCTAATAAGGTCATCTTACTGTAGGAACATTGCTCTGGCTGTGAACATAGAAGCTCCGCCCACTTGCTGTTTAAAGCTCAACATCAGGTGGGGGGCAGCCAATCAGGAGAAAGTTATCTTAAAGGGAGCAAAGGATGATTTGAGTGGCTCCACCAAAGCTCAGTGTAAGATAAATAAAGATTATTTTAAACTGTGAATCATGCAGAGCTACTGCTACTCTAAACTAGTAATAAAAATATGGAGGGACTCATTCCCAGGGTGTCAAAAGATCTCATGGATACTAGAAAGGTCTCCTTTGGCATGATTCACTGAGTTTAACGGAGAAATGCTTGTCATACTCTTTAGTTGTTGCATTTGGACACTTAGCTTTACGTTTAAATGCTCACCCACAGCATTTAAACGTAAAGCACCAAGTGCCTTATGGTTCTCTGTTCACACCACTGATTTGTGCACAAGTCAAAGCTGAGCTGGCTTCAACATTTCTTCAGTGGCCCAGTCATGCGTGAAGCTCAACCAGTCATTTAGTTTCATGTTTAGGAACACGCAGATGCCAAGGGATGATGTGGACAAGCACTAGAGCAGCACTTGATAACTGACTGAGACTTTGAGTCTAGCTGCTCGTTCTTGCTGATTTTGTAAGTTTGTCACTCGTTCTGATAAACTAATTTGCTATTAACAAAGCAGCCAGTGAAAAGAATCAGAAGAATATGAGAAAATATGAGCTTCCAAACACAACACTAACCCCAGTCCTTGACTCGTGACTTACACCACCTCCATCTACACGTCCTCTGGCGTCCAATATGCTAGGTGTGTCAAGCCACCGACGCCAGAAGATGCCACAAAATGGCAGTATGTGACACTCTGGGATGGGAATGCCTTAGTTGCAAAAGTCCAGCTATGCTTAAAATGTTTGTGAACTGCTTCTTTGAGCATATTTGATATTTACTGTTGCAGAAAAATGCATGTGCAGAGTTTGACACATTAAAAGTGTTTTAACATTCCTGCTCTGTGTTCACCTCAACTCTGAATGCAAGTCTTTTGTAATCAAATTATATTCCAGGATGCAAACATATGTCATCATAAAGACTGAGACATGAATCAAAGAAATTAAAGGTTTTATTACCAAATGTTTATGAGACAAAAATTGTTATTCTGTATTAAGCATTCATTTCTGCTTTTATGACTTTGACCCATTATTTCTGTCTGTTCTGGCTTGTTCCATTTGTTTGCGTGTTTTAAGGGCCGTTCCTACAGTAACATCTCCTGCAAGTGAGCAGATGTCCAATGACGACATGTGGAAAAATGTCTTCATGTGAACATGTGTCACTGAGATATAAAATGGGGAGATGCTGAAAGACTTCTGACAGAAGCTGAAGTTTCTCTCTGCTCGCTGTCTTTCAGCGAAGCTTGGCAAAATGCCTTGCAAAGGTTTATCCATACTGTAAGCACAGCAGTGAAATTGGTATTGATCTTTGCATCTGACTGTGGGTGAGGGAGCAAACACAAGCACGATGCCCAAAATGTCAAAGGAAAAATGGCACAGAAGATGGCAAGCTTGCCAACTCACCAGAGGACATAAACCACCCTCTGAACCCTGATTCTTCATGGCTGCCTTCTTCTTAACCCCCTCTTCTCGTCCTCAGCCGCTTGGCCTGGTGCCAGAAAGTGAGAGCCATGCTAAATGTGTAAATCAGCGTGCTGGTAAATACCAGCTCTTAGCTGAAAGACCCTGGGAAGGGAACGTGACCCCCGCTGTAACTTTAGAACAAAAGAAACAAGCCGCAGCTTCTCCCCTCACCACGCTGTCAGCCCCGTCCAACAAAGACAGGGGTGAGAATGAGCAGGCGCTCCGGTCGGCTGAAGGCCACTTTGAGCTGCAGCCGTGGAGAAGAAGCATGGCAGGGACATGCAAAGGCTGTCTGATCCCTCCGGGGTTCAATTTGCTCCTACACAGGCAAAGAAACAAACTGTGTGCTCATTATGATGGTTTTTCGTTTCAAAAATCTTTTGACATCTATCTGTATCTCTTTATCATCACTGTGGCAGTGAATAAAATTAGCGTTAGCTAATCTTTGCTAGGTAGTGTGATGGACTTAGCTGTGGCTTTCTTTTATAGTGCACACATAGAGGATCCGAACTGAGATGAGATGTGTGGTTGACACCTACAGACCCAAAGTTAATCTTAATAGACTGACACAAACTAACTCAAGCCAGCAACATGTTTTTTACCGAATGCTGTCGCACATGTTTTGCGTCTCACTATTTCTGAAGGGTTAGGGTTGGACACGAGCCTCTCAGAATTACCACTAACAATGCAGTCCAAACTTCTATTTCTAATTGCCAGTACACAAAAAGGTTTGCAAAAAGAAAGAAATACAAGGCTGAAATTCCTGAGGCGGCAATTGCACGTGCAATTTTAAAATGGTTGCATAACCTCTTAATTGTAAAATGAGGTGGGTAATTTGTGGTGGAATGTTTTTATATTGGAAATTATGGACATGGTTGATTCACACCTCTGCAATTATTGCAAATCATGAGTGAGCCAGAGTAATACTAGCCCAGGGATGGGCAATCTCAGTCCACGAGGGCCGGTGTCCTGCAGGTTTTAGATCTCAGCTTGGGTCAACACACCTGAATCACATGATTAGTTCATTACCAGGCCTCTGGAGAACTTCAGGACATGTTGAGGAGCTAATTTAGCCATTTAAATCTGCTGTGTTGGTTCGAGGACACATCAAAAAACCTGCAGGGACACCAGCCCTCGTGGACTGAGATTGCCCACCCCTGTACTAGCCCCATGCAAACAGGGCTTTAGACTGTCTGTGAAGGTTCTCAGTCATCCAGGTCATCGTAGTCCAGACCTTCCCAAAGTGTGGGGCCCGTCCCCTAGGGGGAGCGCAGTATGAGAAGGGAAAAAACAACAACACTTGGACACTGCTAGCACGGGGCGCCTCCACAAACGCAAAGCAGGAGATGAACCATAGCTGAATATGTTTCCAAACCAACTTCCTTGATAGCAATGTTGAATATTATTACACAGGAAAAAAACAACTACAGTGGGGCAAAAAAGTATTTAG
>NW_005187472.1:1062294-1064886 GCF_000239375.1 Pundamilia nyererei
GTGGGGGAACTTGCACAATCGGTGGCTGACTAAATACTTTTTTGCCCCACTGTATATGTAAAATAATCACACCGTGACGCCTCTAGCTTTCTAAATAGAGGGACAATAACTGCATGTGTATGTGTAAGCATGTAAAACCTGAAGATGGAGACAAAATACTGTTAATCTGACTATCTGCCACTTTGCAATTCATCTCATGTAAACAATAACGTGGCGCACAGCGTGACGTGAAAAAGGGCACATACCTTTGACGTTGCGTGAAGAACTCTGTATTCCTCGTCAACACGTAAACGTAAAAAAGGAGTTTTAAAAAATCTCCGTGTTCAGTGATTTGAAACGCAGTTTACGTGTGGACGAAACAGCTGCGTTTTCAAAAATACCCGTGTAGGTGTGGACGCAGAGTTAGTAGTTTATTTTCTTACTAACTGTAATTTATTGCAGATTACTTGTATTTGCTTAATTGTTTACTAAATGTCTGAGGTGTGAAATAAGCCGCAATGGAGCAAAATATGGGCGTGTGTGGTTGGAGGACGTGGGTTAGGGTTAGGGTTACATTTTTCTTGTAAAACAAAGGGGGGCCTAGCAAAAAAAGTTTGGGAACCACTGTAGTCTAAGAAGCTTGGAAAGAAGCGTCTGGACTTCTTTAAGTTGCTTGAAGACGTTTCACCTCTCATCTGAGATGTTTCTTCAGTTCTTCAGTGATTAGGTAGAGGTTCATTAGGAGGTCCATTGTCCCTCTTGGGAGAACACTCCCACAGGGCTTAAATCTGGGACTCTTCACCATTTGACCCTAGAACTGACGAAGCGTCTCGAATGAGAGGTGAAACGTCTTCAAGCAACTTAAAGAAGTCCAGACGCTTTTATAGTAATACAAAGACGGATGATAAAAAGCCTTTCTAGAAAAGATGGATTTTTTTGTGCAAAAGTCCCCAATGTGGTGAATAATTAATTGATGTCCTAATTGTTTTTGCTATAAGATACTATACTGTATACACCCAAATACTGTATAGTACAGTATAATAATCCCAGACGTGTACTTAAATATGCTGACAAAAGAAAAACAGACACAACCGTGCGTACATGCCTCTTCATTCCTGAAGTGCTTCTCATTCTGTGACACATAAATCAGCAGCGCCGAGATGAGGACCAGTGTTTGGAGACAGCGGCTCAGTCGTGTACACGTCCTGCAGTCCAATCTGCCAATAAATCTGAGATTTTCCACAACTTTCCCTTGAGGGAAACAAAGAGGCCATAACTTTCACACAGACTGAGACAGACAAGAAAGAAAAATATGTGGATGTAAAGCAGCAGAAGTGTACATTAGGAAAAAAGAAAAATACATCGGGCAAAGAATGAGGTTTAAGGAATTCCTATTCAGCCCGCATAGATGCATCAGAATTCTAATAAAATAATGAATATGGATCAAGAAGGAGAAAAAAGCAAAGTGAAGAGGGCATAGTTGCTTGGACCAAAGCTCTCCCATCATTCCTTTGTGCTTTGATAATATCCCAATAAGTCCATACGAAGCCGCACTCTGGCACACTCGACCAGCACGGACACAGAAAAGCCTTCTGTTACTCGTTACGCCTCGCAAATTGAATTTGCACAGTGAATATTTCAGCCGGGACGTGCCAGATGCAAAGATCTGGATAAACATAAAAGCACACAGGGAAGCCGTGTGTTTATATGCCAGTGCAGAGAGCTGGAGAAAGTTTTCTAGTGCACGCCCTCCCACGCTCTTTTCCACAGTGGAGAGCGAGCTAACCTGCATGGAAATCGGTTTGCTGCTTGAAGTAAAGCTGGAACGTCCATCTCTGTGTTTGATTTTCTTCCGTGAAGGTTGAGATTTGTAGAAATAGGCATAGCGGAATTTGTTTACCCAAATAATGAATCGATTCATTTTTTCTCCGTGCCGCGCCGGTGGGTTCGTTGGTGGGGTCGTTGGTGGGGTTATTAACATATTCAGATATGGGAGAATGACATCGGTTACATATCATGTCAGTTTCTGGAGTGTGTCAGCGGCTAGCAGGAAGCTTACTGCATGTGAACACCGTCATACGAGCCAGGGATATCTGACATGGACTTTTGTCTGCAGGAAATGGGCCCTTGTTTAATGCAGTTAACAGAAGCATGTATGGAATGCAACAACACAATTATCCTTTATTATATTACACTCATTTGAATACTGCCGATAGCATCAACACACACTCTCACCAGGCTTCCTCCCCACGCACCGCAGAGCCCGGACAAAGGCTTTGTGTAGGTTTTCATCTAAATTCAGACATTATTCAGAAGCCATGGTTACACTGGACCCATTGCATTTCGTTCTATGGGCTGTTTGCACGTTTGATTCTGGTCAACAACATACCTTATGTGTGGGTCTATAGTACTGAGGCTAGTGCTGTAATCTGAGCTTATCTTGCAGTAGTGTAAAATATCCTTTCATTTTCCATGGGGGTGTTTAGATACACTTACAGAAATCTGACTTCTTAAAGCATGAAATCTACAATGTACAGCTGAGGTTGACACAGCAGCTGTGGCTACTTGTGGCTTTTCTTCCAATAGATGCTGAAATATTCTATGTTTATATAT
>NW_005187472.1:1064943-1077399 GCF_000239375.1 Pundamilia nyererei
TTTTTTTTTTTTTTTTTTTTGAGTGCGGGTCCCAACTTGTTTTTCTCTAAAAATGCATGTGGTCAGATGGAAAAACACACAAACTTGTCCATTTGTACAAAATGAAATAGCTGGTAATGGACAGACACAATGTTACTGATGGTTACATCCTCATGCAATAAAGAGGATATATGTTGTATCAAAAGACAGCTGAAGGTGCAGAGGGTATAGCAAACGGTTGTCTTGAAACTGTTTGTCTAGAACTGTCATTGCTGCTTTTAATAGAAGATAATAATTTAGGTGTGAAAATCATGCTTCCTTAGTTTTTAACTAAAGAGTATTCTGTATCATAAATACAGTTTTGAGATTTTTAAAGTAACAAACCTGCTTTAAAGTATGTTGAAACATCAGTAACTTGTGATTAATTTGATTGTGTGCAGTTCCCTGCCTGCATTGGCATGTATGCATTAGGAGCCATGGTTCCCCCATGCAATATGAAAGCCACATAGATTTGATATTAGAGCAGTATTTCCATAGATGGCGATGATCATTGCAGCATTTACATAAATATATGTATCTGTAATTCAAAACACATGCAGTGTTTCGACAGGAAAAATGAGGAGAGGACCAAAATAAGAGTTTAATGTCTAGGTACCAAAGTTCTTTAGATATTTAATTCTGGACCAACATGGCGGACTCGACTGACGACTATCCTGAAACGTTTTAATGCTCACGCTTCTATTGAAAAGTAAATTAATGGACTTTTAGTTTTGCCCATGCAGACTTCTCGTGTTGGAAATATTTGTTTCATTCAGTGGTTTCCTGCTGTTTGACCTGTGGCTATCCCATTGCTAAGTGCTCACCTGCTTTTTAGATAAATATTTGCTGTGGTTTCTGGTGGACCCTGACTCTGACTGCAACAGTACAATGGCACCAAGTCCCAGTGAAGCAGCTACTTAGCACAAGAGAGAATGTGAGCTATTCTAATGTGGGCAGACTACCTACAGTCTCAATCTGAACTTCTAATCAGCGGTTACATTACAGTGGCGCCATTCGCTAATTTGTCATTGATATTGCATCAAACATAATTTAATTGCAAATAAAATGAATGAATTTTATTGGTCATGACAACTGAGTTGCAATAACTAAATAAATGTTTTGGCGCCTTCATGAACTTGCTCTTTATGTTCTGTTCTGCCATTTTGGCCGCTGTCTTCGAAATGACGCATTTAACGATTACATTTCCACTTATTCCTACATTCCACATGGCACCTACAGTGCATCAGATCTAATAACTGTTTATCTGATGGCTGATTCTTCGAATGAAATGTAGCCCAGTCAAAGTAGTGTTCATTGTTTTGGGGCTCACCAAACAAGACCCTTCATGGCTATTTCTGCTCCTTCCTTACAGAACAGTACAACCTTTAAGTCACATATCAGCACTAATGTTCTCCTCTTTACAAGCCAAAATCATCACCCTTCCTTCATTGTGCTGACATTTGGTATGATGTGTTTGTCCTAATATGTTCTTTACATGCAACTTTGCAAACCTAAGCCATGCATCAGTCCATAAACTTTAGTATTTAAAATGCTAACTGAGGTCTTGGCTTGTTACGGTTTCTTACCTGGCACAAAGCTCGAGCTGACCTTGGGGTGAATTTGTTTGAATGTCCACTCCTGGGATTATTGTGGCATTGTATGCCTGCATGCCCCGGATCAGCAAACTGCCAAAACTTCTGCCTTCATAGAGTTGCTAACGCTTGCTGATGATCAGTTACTCAGGTGCGTTTGAATAGGAGCAACTGGCTGCTACGTGCTCCTTTAACTCTTGTGGAGAAAGCAAGTTTAGTTTAGTTTTTTAGCTTTTTAAAATTTTTTAGTTTTAGTTTTAGTTTTTCGCAGAACTGCCTCTCTGTCTATTGCATTTGCTTATTACTTTAGTAGAAGTTGAGCAGAGCTCTGTTGGGAATAACATGAGGTCACTGAAACTCCATGCACTAATAGACAAGTTTACCCCCACAGGCACACGAGAAGTAACAGCAGAGTAAGAAAGATGTCAATCAATCACTGTCTGCACATGCCCACACAGCCCTGAGAAGATTAGACAATATAAGTGAAAACACCTGTGTGTGCAGCTATGGGCCGTCGAGCGTAGCATATAGGCTTTTATTGCAAATTAACTTTAAAGAAATGGTAGGATGAAATGAAACATGGATGTTTTAAACACACTGTTCTGTTTGGTATTACTTTAGCTATCTTTCTGAGCTTATAACAGATAATGAAAGGGCCTAAACATGGTTTACAGTCAAGATAAAAGCATGCTCTTGTTCAAGTATGCAGACTAGATATTGCAAAAACTTGATCACTTGAAATTCCGTGCATGTGAACACTCTGGGTGATGACTGACTGCAGGTGGATGAGCTGTCAACAGCATGGGGCAGGGGCAGCGTCAGGTGAGAACACTGACCAGGCCCAAGGAGCCTGGGCCCCCGAAGGAACAGGGAGAGAAGAACGGTGTGCTGTTGAGCGCGAGTGATAAGGATGGGAGGGCTAGAATAACTTGTAACTGAGGTTGATTTAAGGCAGACATAAATACTGTATCCTGTCATCTCCAGGCACACTTCACCATGTAAGACAAAATTCTCTAACCTCCTAGGACCTGCGTCCACATATGTGGACAACACATTTTGGGTTATTTAGACCAAAATTCTCAATTTTGCTCTACAAGGGCCTGATATCCACTTACGAGGACATTATACCGCTACTGTTCTATCGAAATTTTAAACGAATATCCTCATATGTGGCTCTCGTTTTTCTTAGAAACAAAAATTAGGTAAAAAAAAAATCTGGTAGTTCTATAGTTTTACGTTCATCAGGTCCCAATCAGCCCAAATATCAGAGAGAAATTAAAAATGCATGCCGTGGAAGAGTTCGGGTCTTAGGAGGCTAAAACAGACATAATCCATTCTAGCGGGTAATATATTAGGACGGTGGTGACTGTGACAGACAGCATGAAATCAGTGAAAGAAGTGTTGCTCTTACCTCATGTTTTACCTAATTGGAACAGACTGTATCACGGTCGAGATATTGCATCAACTAACAAGCATTCATGGAAGGGTTCCATTGAAGTAGTAACAGCCACTGTGTTGGAGCCTGTCTTAAATTTAGGCGCTGTCTTTTTGCATATCAGCTGCTTCCATTGCTAAAGGGACTAAAATCATGTAATCTGATTAAGGTCATTTCCTGTTTAGAGTTAACATTCCTGTATTCCAGATGGGGTAACAGCTATAAAAGAGACTGTAATGACCCAAGGTGACTCACACATCCTCAACCTTGTGAATCTAATCAGCCGTCCAACATCCCAGTGGCAGTTATCCAGTGACCCTTTTAAGTTTGGTTTTGAGAACTGGCAGATAGTAAAACATACTTTGTTTCAAAAGTACAGTGGGTTGTTTATACAAGTACATAGTGCTAGCTAATTTGGGTCTTTTTAATTCAAATTGTTAAGGCTGGGACTGGAAATTGGCCAACGAATCCGGTCACCCGATCTAATAAATATTTGATTATTTTGTATCCATATCCATATGAGTATACAGCCCAACAATAAGCAAGAAAATCCAGCAGTGGTTGAGCTCCAGCTGGGATTTTCATAACCACTAAATCATAGTGAGACTTCATCAATCGCACAAACTCTGGCACTGAACCTGCCAACATTTACACATAGTTTGAAGGGTCAAAAACAGTGAAGCGAAGTCTGCGATACATGACGCGAGCAATTCTTTGGCCAATATCCGCCCAACAACACTGCGCTAAGCTGCATGAAAGGCCTAATGAGACCGCACTTTTTCAAAGGCTGTTTTTTATTTTATTATTGCGGGCAGAGGAAGAATGTGCTACAGTAACACAAAGCAGACCCCGACATCGCAGAAATCCAGTCTTCAAGCAATGACTCGTTTAGTCTCGGATAAGGAGAGAGGTGGAGCGGTAGCAAAGATGAAAGGTGCTCTTAGAGGTTAACAGCAGTGATAACCTCGAGGCCTAATCGTTCAAAGCTAAAACGGACGGAGCATAGCAATGAAATTCGAATATAGGAAAAGAGCAATGACAAAGGCCCTCTAGAATCATAAAGCTGCCCCGTGCTATCACCGGTCAGTCGGTTATGTATGAGATGAAGGTACTAACTGGTGAAAATCCAAATGAGAAATGTCAGAAGAATGATATGAAACACTAACCAAGGATGAGAAGACTGGCATGCACAGGAAGGAAACAACCACCACGTTGACATCCTGTTTGCATTCATGCTCATCAAGCGGGCATCTTTTTCTAGGCGCACATCATTCGAATCTTCTGCTAGAAGCCATTATCATTATACTCTTCCTGTTTATCAGCCTCATGCCCTCACGCTGAGCTCACAGAATGATTATGGAAACTGTTGGATGGTAATCGGATTAGTCCGAGCACTTGACAGATCATGAGTTCTGTTGGAGCGGTCCCACCGCTTTGTTCTTCTGTTTAATTTAATAAGGTCTTACGGTACGAGGGGTCGGACGTGAACATGTACAACAACAGTCTGTCGTTACCTTGTCTTTAAACTCAGTAGCTCCGAATCAGCACCTGCTAAACACTGTCCATACAGTTCTTGAATTATCAGCCTTATTTAAAGATGCATCCATTGTTTTTTGGCCATTTGGGGGTCACAAAAATACTTTTTTCAATTCAACATCATGCACAAAAGTTGCCATAAAGCCAAAACAGTGAGTTAAAACAGTAAAGCAGAGGCGACTTTTAGATATTATTTTACATTAGTTTGTTTCCGAAGGGGATTCTTCCTTTTCTCTTTCTGGTAGCTCTAATTCTGTAGAAGCTTGTCCTTTGCTTGTTGTATATTCTACAGTGGAGATGGAGAAACACATGGGTGCTAACTTAAAGCATCTGGGGTTCATGTCGAAAATATGAAGCCATAAATTGTAATCTAAATATAGCTGCCAGTGTGCTTGTTGTTTACAGTGTTTCTCTAACTCCAAATTAGCATCTACATAACTCACTGCTTGTCTTTCTGTTTTCAGGTGTCCTCATCTTGTGTTCCAGCAACAAACTATGAGTTGGTAAGCAACAGTGTTTCTTTTCTTTTTTCTTTTTTGTGTTGGTAATTGCTTCCATGCTGTACTTATTACAGTGTCCGTCTTGGTGCAGAATTGTTGCAAATAAGGTTGGAAAGTAACATGCTCTATCAGCTACACTAACACTGCAGTCACTATAGCAGATAATGGTCCATTATCTGGAGGCCCCCAGAGACAAACTTGTGATTTGGGGCTATATAAATAAACCTGACATTGCTCGACTTAACCGTTGTTTGGCAGCTCATTTTCTGTTCTGATAAGGTTATAAAGGTTATAGCTTTTGGAATAAAAGTTTAAAAAAATCTTCTGGATAAGAAAGGTAAATAAAAAGCTGTGCTATTGAATCTGCTATATCATGATGACGACTTTTGGTCTTTGAAATAACACTGAGCAAAGTGGGACGTATTCTGGGTATGAAAAGATTCTGCAAGAGCCATAAAATATTCGCTTGCTCGGTTGCCTTATATGGTATTGACATACGAGGCTGTGTTAGACTTGGATATGATTCGCTTGCTCGCTTCATCGAATGTTGTGTGTTTAAATGGTTTTGGGCGCTTGACAAACCAAAGCAAATATCCCCTGCACTTTTCTGTGCTCACACAGAAAATATTTCTTGAAATTGTCTTATTTTGTTTTTAAAAGCAGCAGTAATTAAGAAAGAACATGTTATTATCCTTGCAGTTGCCTTGGCACTAGATGCCTTCTCCATGAAGACATCTGTTTGAGATGTGCAGAGGCATGAGGCTAAGCTCTCTGGGCATTGTTAAAGGCATGTGTTTGAGTTCATTGCTTTCTGAAACACCTTTGGGATGCAGAGGGCAAGATTTTACCACAAAAATAGATTTCACCGCTATCTGTTGGCCTCTATCAGTTTTCCCTCCACCTTTTTCATCTGACGCACTCCTGCAGCCGTCACATGGACTAGGTTCAAGTTTCACCAATTTAGGTGTTTATCCAGAGTTTTAAGTAGTTTATTAGTAGTATAGTAGTATTTTAATAGTCAACGGTAAGGAAGAAAAAACAATTTATCCGCTAGACATATGTGTGTCATGTCAAAAATACACATATAAATAATATTGAAAAATTTTAAAAATATACCTTTTTTAATGCATTTGTACAGTTGTGTAACAGACACTGTATTCATTATCATTCATGATGTTTTTCATACCCACATTTTTCAAGCAGTGTGGAGGACACGTTGTTAGTAATATTGAAATACAGATTAAAAAAATATTATAATATCTTAATTGGTTGTGTATTGCTGAAGAAAGCAGAGGCAAACAGTAACTGCAGGGCAAATCTCGACAGTCTATCTCTTGAGCTTGCCAAAAGGCGTCTCCCTCGAGGCTTTTATGCCTGCATTAAAGGTGCTGATTGCCTCCATAAACACGGACGGGCTGAGGTGTAAAACACTGGTTGACGTGTCTTTACTGTACTGCTGAGGAGAGAGGAAGAAACACAGAAGTGTTAAAGCTGAGTGAAACAATGGATTTCAACACAAACAATGGCACTTTTTTTTTCTTTCTAAAAATACAACTGCAGATACTGAAGAGGAAATAGGAAGCATGAAAAATAAACACAATGGTGGACACCTGCTTTTATGCACCTGAAGTTTTCCAAAGACTTGTGGTGTTAATTTTTGTTGGTAAGCTTTGCTGTGTTTGGTTTTTAAAGTGCAGTATGTATTACAGAAATGAGTAAGTTATTGTGTTTGTGCGTCACCTCTCTGGTGTGTGACAGGAAACTGGATGGTGTGTGTGTGTGTGGACGTGAGAGTGTGCATGCCTGCGAGGCCTGAGGTGTGCTCTCAGTCAGCTCTCCTCAGCCCTTGTTTGGTGAATTCCTTTGCTCACAGCCAAAGGCAACGTGATTTACTGCCCTGCATCAGGTACACTCTGATTGACCATATATTAACTCAGTTGGAGAAAAATGCTGAAAAAAAAATAGAAAGGTTTTTGGTTTTTTTAAATCCAGACATTCCAGTAAGATTGACGAGCTACAACTGGAAGAAATTCAACTTTATTACCAGATGATCGCGCTCCTTATGTAATGAATCTCACGCAGCTGCTACTCGGCTACAGATGAAAATAAGCAGTGCTTAATGAGTTTACTATTTTATTTGAATTTGGATTTTTTTTTCCATTTTTATTCCTTACATGTCCAAAATAAAGTAAAATTTGGAAGCAACAAAATTGGTTCACAGCAAATGCATCTTGTTTTTGGCTTTTCATTAAACCACATCATCATGACTGCAATGAGGTGTTTAGTAGGTTCTGTGGGAGCTTTTGAAATCTTTGATCTTCCTCAGCAGGTGGAGTTGAAATTACAGATGTTCGAAGCCTTTTTTTTCAGAGCATTTGAAGTGGAGTTTATTATGTATAAAAACTCAATTTCAAGTCTTTTTTTTTTTTTTTTTTCTATTCTTGGATCCTGGCTGTCAACAAGAGTGCCTATCCATAATGCCCTTACTAGGTATGCAGAGGCCCTATTGTCCTGCTGTTCAAACCTTTTTTGAGGGGGAATGGCCAGTCAGAAGAAACTTCACTGAATGTCAGGGTGGCCTTTAAGTGTGAGGACCTAAAACCGGTTGGTTTTAAACAGTATAAAAGATGTGCGATGTAGCTACCCTGATGTCATGTACTGGTTTGTGAACTTCTCGCATAAAGTCTTAAGCTGACTGATTTCTCGTAATCAGGTTGGTGTTTTGAAATTGGTATTAAGGAGTGAAGGGGTCAGCTGACAATCAAACCGCATGTTCATTGGCTAACAACCATCACATCCTGTATAATTCTCCTTTCAGACTCTAATAATGGCAATAATTCGCAAAATGAACGTAATCGTTTGTTGAATGTGACCCCAAAGTAGTGACTGAGCCTTAAAAAAATTATCAGGATAATGTCTACAAAGGTCAGGGCCGAGGGCTATTTTCACCATATTCTACAGGAGCGAAGTCATTTTGCAACTACAGCTATTGCCCCCTGGTGGTCATTTAATAGACTGCAGGTTTAAGGCAATTCTGCGAATCCGAGGGCCCTATAAAGGCCCAGTAAAAGATGAAAAATGATTCTTTTGAACTTTAAATGACGCAGACCTACTCTAGGAGATACCAAGAATAAAAGTAGGGAGCTGTACTGTAAATGAGCATAACTGATCACCTTATCACAACAGCTGGGAGTAAAAGTTTGTTCTTGATACTGGTGGTGCTTTTGATTTAATCAAATATCATTAAAAAAAGAGTGCAGACTTATCACCATTATTTAAGTGTTAAGAGAATCGACTTTTCTCATTGCTTAAGGTAAATCTGTCTCCATAGCAACTGGTTTAAGGGCACAGCACAAAGCTAGTCCAACAGTGTGCAGGGCACTGTGTGAACTAAGCTGGATAGATGCAGCTTTTAAATGTACTTATTTTTATTCTGGTCTCAATCAAACTGTGGATGATAAAGCCAGATGAACGGTTAGAGTAATAATTTAGTAGATATGAATAAAACTTAACAGCACCAGCATTAAGTCAATGATACTGTGAAATTGGTGCTTAGTGATTTTAGTATGTTGTAGCAATAAACTGGTGACTACCTCTGGAGTGAATTTGAAATGATTCAGCCCACGGCTGGAAGATGATGCCAACATTTACTGTAAGTGATGATGTGCGTTTCAGATATCTTCAACTGTTGAAGATGACAGCAACTGAGGGGTGCACAGTGTGCCGTAGAACATGCTGGGAGCATTCCTCAGATATTCCCTCATGTTGAGCTCATGTTGCCAGGAATCAGTTTTATTTTGCACAGCCCTTAGATGAGGGTACATGGGCTGTCGTGGAGATGTTAGGTGTTCTCACCGGTGAGATAGGCTGCACATTTGTTCTCGCAAGTAAAGATATGCACACACTCAGAGAACCATAAACCACTAACACCTACGTCATCCACCATTTTTTTAATATAGGTCTTGTGTAGTCAGGGAACAGGGCCAGGACATCGCTGAGTAATGAGTAACTGCAGGGCAAAGATGGTGTAGATGTGGTCCAATTAGTGCTGTGTTTAGAACCACACATATTTCCCCGATGTGCCCTGTGTTACGCTGTGTATACAAGCAGCAACCAGGGATCCGGTTACAAATTACAGAATGTTCGCAGAGCCCTGGGAAAGCAGGAACTAAAACATAAAATAGGCATGTTTAACATTGGACTGAGAGCCAACTAAAGCATAATGCATTGGTATTTGAAGTGGATATTACATAAAGATGCTGTGTGAAAGATAGGACATCATGGTCAAGTTTTTCCTCTTCCGGCACTTTGGTTTAGACGGTAAAAAGAATTAGTTACATACTGCTCAGAGTGACTTCCCTAAGGAGATGGTTGTTAAACAACTAGGAGAAAGTAACTTTCATGCTTTTTCTATCCAGTTCCATAGAATTCCAATCCAAATGCAGTGTGCATGTTCTAGAGATTCAGTTCTTTTTTGTGAACATATAATATTTTAAAGCTCATACAAGTTTGGTTGCTTTGCATCAAATTGCAAAGCAAAATGTATAATGCACCAAAAGTATATACCAGTATACTTGTAACTGATACACTGAAAATAACTGAGCCTTTTGGTTTACAATGGTGAATTACAATTGAACAGTGGCTTATAAATTGCAGTTTTATGAAGTCATCCCACAAACTTAGTAGCTGCAGTCCAAGTATTTCCAGTTCTGTTCACTCTGACCTGATTACCAGAATGGACTTTTTTTTGCACGCTAAGCAGTTATTTATTTTTACCAGTGTTAGAAAACACAGTATGAAGACTGTCAGTTTAGATTATGGTCACTCAGTAACTGCAAGGTATAAGATGCCAATATATCCTTCAGAAAATCTATGATTTTTACATTGATACACATTTTTCCCTAGCAACCAGAGGTCACCAATTGGTCTCTAAGCTTTTATGACTGATACCTCAGAAGGTAAAAGCCTGCTTTGCATTAAATATATATTGTTTATCCACCAGTGACAGAGCAACATGATGATCTGGAAATCCGCTGCAACCTCAAGCATCTCCAGAGGGACACATCTGGCTTTTTAGCTGTTAATTCTTCCTCTGTTCGTCACCACCTTGCTTCTGTCTCAGTCTCCTTTTTTTGTATAACATAACATAATATAAATATGGTTTATAAGAGCTTTCTTTCTGCTGAACACAGCTGCCTCCTGTAGCTGAAAATGACACTATGAGAGCGATGACTGAACCAAAATAGTACAGCTAAACAATGAGCTCAGAGTTGCTATAAATCTTAGTAAAGCAGAGCAGAGTCGTAGGTTCAGTTGATAACACATCACTATGAAAGACTTATTAAACATCATTTTCACATTTACATTTTATAATTTCTGTAATTTGCTGTCTAAACCAAATCCTTCATATTTTTTTGGAAAATAAATAAAAACCATATGTATTACAACATTTGAATCCTCATGAGACATGCTTACCAAAGAAACATATCATTGTTTTTATGGAATTTTTGCGCTCTTACCGTACTAGCACGTACTAGAGCACAAAAGAAGCAGCTTGTTTAATAGGTGTGTCTTTGTTTGTGTCCATGACAGCGTGACTTATTAGACTCTCGTTGCACATACACGTTAGAAGTAAAAATAGTTGGCGGATGCTTTTGCATACTCCCCCCCTCTCGCACATGTTAGAAAAGGCTTGTGGTTACATAACGGAGCGAGCGGCCAGGTCCGTATCAGTAGGAGCAGGGACAGGCGGGGGCTGAGGAAACAGAGCGATGTCAGGGGTGGTTTAGGGTCACGGCCGGCTCAAGGGTTTTTCCCACAGCAAGGACCGGCCGCTCTGTTTTACCCCGGGTCCTCAGGGATCCCTGGCATGTTAGGGCCTAACCCCAAAGGGGGAGGAACTGAGAACAAGCATACACACTCCAACCTTAACCCCAACCTTGGATGCACACAGGCCCTGCCTCCTCAGCAATGTGTTTACATTTCTGGGACGTGGCTATGTGAACGCTGCAGATGAAGGAGCATGGAGCATGAGAGAGGCACAGCTGTGTGTCTGTGTGTGTGTGCTGTTGTTGATGAAGTAGGAGAGCTTGGCTATAAGTCTGTATTACCGTTTTTAACTTTCAGCGGTGCCATGTTGTTGTTGTTTGTTGTATTTCGATTCTGTGCAATTCTCCTATGAACAAAAAATAACAGAAAATGACTCATTGCAGGTTGTTTTGCACCATTATACAAATTTGGAATCAGGTTTTTTTGCTTTGATGTTATGTTTTTGTATGCAAAAAGGCCTCTTATTAATAAAGTACTGATTGGGGAGTTACTGGCCCTTAATGTGCTGCTATCCTACGCAGATGTGTGTATATTTTACATGTCTGTATGCATAATGGGTGATTTTTACTGAAAACATAGGAAACCAACATCAGGAGATGCACCACTGGAGCACGATTGCCTTTTTTAGGTTATTGTCAAACATCAACTCGATCATAACTTGCATTAGCACCTGGAAGTAGGGGGAAACGCTGACTGTAAATGTACATTTATTTAGAAATATGTGTATATGTGCAGATTTAACACATGTAACTTTTCGTAACTGTACAACAGCATAAGGTGAGCCACCATCGTTGTGTCCAGATCTACAGTTTGTGCTTATCGCCACTAGAAGGCACTGTTGCACAAGACACTTTACAGGTGTTTGGTGTCATATCAGACAGTCTGTGTCACTCATAGTGCTGAAGCCTTTATGACATTGGAGGAGAGCAATTAAATATATTCAGTTTTTATTGACTTTTCAAACTGAGAGTGATATATCCTGATGGTGCCAACACCTGGTTTCCAACAACTGAATTTATTTTCAAATTGAATGTAATTTGAGACCGTAAGTGGCCACTCTAGAGCATCAAGCAATCATGGTGTAGTATTTTATTTTATCTGTTCTAGATAGCATTCATCAGTCTTACTAATGAGGTTTTTTTGGTTGCTTTGGAATGCATTTCCTCCTCTGCAAATTAGGTCCTTTGACGGTACGTTTTAGTGTAATGTGGATAGTTTCAGATCATGCATTTAACGTTTCATCTCGCTGCCAAGGAATGCTGCTGCATAGCTTCTCATCAAAGTAAAATGAGTTTTTTGTATCATTCAGCAGCTTAGCTGAAACACAGGGACATCTAAGGCCGCTAAGCTCTGTGTGGGATGTAGTCCAAAATGCAGTGTAAACACAGGGAGCAGCGCGGGTGCCTAGCTACGGCGCAGCCAATGCATGTGGTGTGTGTTCTTCAAGATTTCCAAAGAAAGCAAGTCCTGAAAAAAAGCTGTCCAGTCAGAGAGAAAAGGGCGACAGGATGAGGGGCACTCCCTGAGCCTGACTCATATATATATA
>NW_005187472.1:1077464-1120872 GCF_000239375.1 Pundamilia nyererei
TGACAAGGATTAACTCTGTGAGATCAGAGGCATTGTGTCATTATAGTGTAATTATTTCTATGTAAATTTATTATTAAATTTTTTCAGTTTATTCAATGCTCAGTCTGCTGACTGAATGTAAACACTGAAGCCATCCAGTGCTCACAGAAACAGACTGTTTCCTTTCAGAGGCCAAAACGCCGTCCCTCTCTCGTTGTGTCTCACACCCACACTCACACACCCAAAGTGGTGATCTTAACCACTCTTCTGTCCACACTAAGCCGCCTGGGCCGGGCTAAATGGGCTGTGTCTCGAGCTCCAAAGATGCATAGCTGTATATTTAGCCCTGGGTCATTTGCCCGACAGGCTCTTGCTCACTGTCTACGTTCTTCCCTGCCCCTTATGGGAGGAAACTCCCAGCGTGCTCACTACCTCTGCTCTCCTTAAAGCAGCGGGCTATAATTTGGTAAATTGGTCAAAGGAGCCACTGTGTTCATGTGAAAAAGAGCACATGGCACAGTGGTGGAGCAGATAGAGCTCTGGGTGACGGTGTGCTGCGCTCAGAGGAGACGAACACGTGGCTGAGTCGATGGTCTCTTATCATCTGTGTGTTTTCGCGTGACACTTTTTACAAGGACAGACGAACGGGAGTAACTAAGTTAAAAGACTCCTTCACTCAGAATTTGTTAGTGAATAAGCAGAGTATTGTGTTCTGGAAGTGATTTGCAATGTCAAATGGCATTAACGTTTGATGACAAAAACATGATGCTAACTTCTACTTGAGCCAAAACATCAGTAGTCAGTGTTCCAATATAAAAAGAGAAGTTGGTGTGTCAGTTAAACTTGTGTTCTTTCTGCTAGCCAGCAGGGGGCGACTCTAGCTGTATAGAAATCTGTGGGAAAATTGGCTCCCTAGATTTACAACCTTATTAAAGACTTTACTGATGAGTTTATGATTTCAATCTTTATTTTCAAGTCTTCTACCATAGAAGATGATATTCATTTTCTAAATGATGGTCTGTTGTGTCCCTGCAATCCTATTTGGCAGATATGGCTTCCAAACAACAAAATACTCAGCTCAAGGTTTCACAGTGACACCTAGCCAACCATGTGGTGATGTCACAGTAGCAACATCCATCTTCTATATACAGTCTGTGCTGTAAACATTGCAGAGAACAGAAAGACTTTCTGCTTTAACTCTGGCTAATGTTTCCATTGAGTTCTCCTCTGCACTGAGATTCATTTCAGGTATAATAACTTTTACTTATACCACCAAAACAAAGCCGTTACGAGCCGTGAGGCAGTCTGATCTGATATTAAA
The DNA here is from genome assembly GCF_000239375.1 of Pundamilia nyererei. Taxonomy (NCBI): domain Eukaryota; kingdom Metazoa; phylum Chordata; class Actinopteri; order Cichliformes; family Cichlidae; genus Pundamilia; species Pundamilia nyererei. The sequence goes on from NW_005187472.1 coordinate 1,078,765, forward strand.
TGGGAAGAACAGATGATTCAGAAACAGAATATATGTAATTATATAACATTAGAAAGCATTTTATTATGATTCCTTTAATTTGCCTCTGCCCATCTGTGCTGCATCAAACCTTTCTTTCTCTAACTATTTAAAGCAACACAGATTTGAAACTAAATTAGATCACTTCTCCAACATGTAGTTAGTGGCCGCAGATTTTATAACAATGCTTCTTTTCCCATAGCAGCTACCGTTGCTCCGCAATGTGAGTAAAGCAGGAGGAGGAAGGGGAGGTCTGAGGTCTAAATTGACTGTTGTAATATACAAACACCTGACTTACTTTGAGCCTACAGCCTGTCTTTCATTTTGGTTGCGATGCTTGATAGAAACCATCTGGAACACAAGAACCGTGTCAGTATAAAAGGACCTTGGATGAAACAACAGTTTAATCACGCCGAGCTTTCTACTTTTTTGTCAGCTGTTGGCATTCTGGCAAAGTCTGCCAAATCTTTGGTCTAGTGTTATAGGTGATGCGCAAGTATTCTAAACTAACATGGAGTAGAAAAGTGACACAGGTTGTTCAGTTTGGAGACATGTAGATCAATGAATGTTGACAGAATGTAGCTGTTAGCAGCTCTGGAACTAATCTCTATCATTATTATTAACCAAAGACACTGGGGAAACCTCCCAGATATCCTCACTCTGAAACCAGGCATACTGAATTTGTTTTCCTTTTAAGCCAAAGCTGTAATATTTTGTAGATCTGTGGGAGAGCAACGGCCTGCATTTAGCCCCTCTCATGAGCCTCAGCTGACTTTGTTCACGATGATGACATAGCTCTGAGCAAGAGATGCGCAATGGAGGCACAAAATCTGAAAATCTTTGATGAAAATGATTTCAAGTTCAAAGGCTCACTCTCAGACTAATAGTTGTATGGAAATGGCACATGAGGCACGATTAGAAGGGCACACTAACATACTTGTGAGGTTTGTGTTTACGCTGGCCTCGCAGGTGCTGCAAAGCTCTTGGCCACAGAGGAGTGTTTGTTTTGCTCTCGTCTTTATTCTCGCATCTGTTGTAATTATGTTTAATCACGATTATGTTTGAAGAGTTTTTTGCAGTCTGCCCTGCGGTTGTGTGCTGTCAGACCACAGCACATTCATTCGGTGTGCACAGGGAGGCCAGCTAAGAGTTAAAATTCTGCAAGTTTGCACCCCTGTCACATGGGCCAATGTGATTAAAAATGAGAAACACAACTGTCTCGCTATAAAGTAGATTCAGGATTCTGGTATGCATTACTATCCTCCACAGCTTCTTGCTTTAATCAGATCCTGAAGTTTTAAACTGTAGCTTCAAATAAATAAAATTATTACATCTGCTTTGTTCTTGATTTAGAAAAGAAACGATACGAACACGTCTCGAATGAGAGCTTCAGATCAACTTGTTGCTTGGCTTGATTCAGCAGAGGCTCCTGCTGACAGACATGTGGCAGGATGACACAGCATGATGCACTAAAGCTGCAGCCTTAAGAGCTTACTATGTCATCATAAGGACTGCAAATAAAACTAGTATAGTATAGTGCCCCCCCCCCCCAAAAAAAAAAAAACAAAACAAAAAACGACTAGACCCCAACAAGATGAGTCCTGGACTGGGAGCTGGTTCCACAGAACACGGGCCTGAAAGCTTAATGTTTTGCCCATTTCCTAATTCTGCTTTTAAATACCCAGGAACAACAGGTAAACATCTAGTCTTAAAGAAGATAGTGGTTGGCCTTTCCTTCACTGTGAATACGTACACAGTCCTGGGCTTGAAGACTTGACCTCTTGATCTTGAATCTGAAATTCTGAGCTGGGACAGATAATTTAGGTTTAATTTAAAGCTTTTAATCATTTGGGTCTTGGAGTTTCTGAAAGCTTCGTCTGTTTCTTGTTTCAAAATTAAATTGTGACATTTATTGTGCACAGCCTGCAAGAATTGCCCTGATTTAAGAAAAAAAAATGGTAATGTCTGTATCAAAGCCCCCCTTCAAATGCTTCTTTTGAAGATTACTGACACAAACTGCAAACACTTCCTCTGTCGGCTGTTTTGCTGATACAAAACTTCTCCGGCTTTCTCGTGCTCTCTGAATTATTTGCATCTCTAAGCGACGATGTGCACATGGATGCAAAACAGCCATCTGGCTGCAATCTTGCAAAGCGGAAATGCACATGTTCGAATATATCATTGTGAGAATTGTTTGTGTCTCTGTGTGTTTTTCTGGGTTTACACACAATGGCCTCCATTTGTGTGAAAATGCCTGCGGCTGCAAATTTTGGCCTTGCAGTGAAATCCACAGTCTGCATTTAGAATCTCAAACATTAGCCTGCTGTTTCCTTGTCCTTCATTCTTAGAAACAACATCTGTCTGCATGTACAACAGAGAGAAATGTAGTCACGATGCTGATAATTTAATCCCTTTCAGACATAAATGCTGCAGTTTGGAGCAGACTCCAGTGACTGTAGGTCTCTCGTGCTCTCCCTGCTTGGCGGTTTAGTCTGAGTGTTTGGAGTCTGTATTCTAGGGCCTGCACGCTCAGACTGTAATTAACAGTTTACATTTGCTGTTTATGTTCCACTGAAAGTTTCTACAGAAGCAGATCGTCCTGGGTGTCGCAGCCCAGCTCTCTGTGTGGGACTCTGCAGAGATCACTACCAAGCAGGATTAAAGAATGAAGCGCTGCAATCATATGTTTTCTCATCAGTGTATTTGAAGGGTGACGTGCTGTTACTTTACCATGCTTTTTGCATTGTCGTCAAATTCCCAAGCTAACGGTGATCCACTACCTGGCACTAATGAAGTGTGTGTAACCACAGCCCGACGTTTGTTTCTTTGTGTCTTGGCTACGTTGTTGGTCAGCAGTGATAAAGACCACCTCAGTGAGCCACACTGCTCAACTTTGACTCACATTTGATATCTTCTGTGATGAATAATCAATTCACAAAAATAGATTTTTTTGTGGAGATGCCCAGCTGTGTCAGCATGCTCTTCATGTCTGTTTGGTCTTTGTCCGGCTAAAGGTTCTAAAATTGTCATGAACAGCTGAACGACTTCCTTATATTTATAGGAAAGATTCTTTGTTTCCCAGGAAATAAAGTGGGAAAAATAGCAATAATAACAAAATAAAAAGACTGACAAAAATATATTATGTTATACACATAATGGCATGGCACAACTTAACCTCCTTCCAAGGTGCATGAAGAAGACAAAGATCTGATGACGTGAAGACTCCAGCAACACTTAAAGTAAAGGGAACAGCTTTATTAGGTGACTAACGCGCTTCGGCCTTCAACTTGGACCCTGATGAAGGCCACAAGCAAAAACATGTTGGTCACCTAATAAAACTGTTCCCTATTTTAAACTTTGGGCCAGAATTTCACAATTTAATTTTTACAATAGTTAAAAAAATATAAAAATTTGAAAAATATAATTTCAATGAAACTAAAGGCAAACTTTAATGTTACAGAACTTGAGTGTCTTCGGTGTGATGAAGAGAATCTATATCTGTGCACGAGGCAGACAAAGATGGATTTTTGGTCTTTTTATTGTAATTCACTGAGAATTAGTCGTATTTTTCCTTGTTCTTGACTTTTAATGGCATTTACAGAGAGGACATTGCTTTTTGTTCTCTGGTATCAGCTCTGTTACCAAAAACAGGACTAATGTGTGGGTGTTTTTTAGGTTATTTCCATGGTTTTGAGAATTTAAAAAGATATTTTTCCATACTTAGAGTGAAGAGAAAGAGGACATTTAGGGATTGAGAGATGCAGAATGATATGCAGCAACTGGTACTGCCAGTATTTAAAGTTCAGATCTTCCTGCTATTTACCCTAATGCTGTCTAAAGTCCGAACAGGCTCATGATCTCCAGAACATGAAAAAATGTGAAAAAATGAGCAAACCCAACTTTCAGTGCAGAGTATTGAAACTTTGGACTCTTCTTTTTTTTTTGTACTGGTATTGAAACAGTCAGGTAATGAACATCTCTGCATAAAAATCCACAGCAGCGTGGATCTTCAAATGCTATGATGCATTTTAGGCCTCATTTAGTTCCATGCACATGTGTGTGTTAGTCTGAGGTTAGTGGAGCCCACACAAGCTCATGACGTCACAGATTGCTCTTAGCATGTCCATCAACCCCTTCCCACCACTTTCTTCTGGTTTCTTGTCCCACAGTGCCCCTTTTTTCCTCTCCTTTGTCTTTCCTGACACTCTCTCTCTCTCTCTCCATAGCTGTATATGGTGTTGAAAAAGAGAGTTCCTCGGCTGGACTCTCTGGTCTTGGCTAATGGAAGCAGACCTGTCTCTTTGTGTAAATATTTGCACAGAAGGATTATAGATGGTCCCACACATTCAAGGTGGAGTTCTACTCCACTCCAGGCCACATTAGGGCAAGGAATGGCTCTGAGCATAGCGTAAACACCCGATGACACAACATAACATCTCACAAAGTCAACTGTTTGAAGCGTATCGGCAGGTGTTGATCTCACTGTCTGTCTCTTTTTGTCGTTTCTGAACAGGCGCCGAGCAGTGACCTCCCTCTCAAACATGTAGACACCATGGTGAGTTTACCTGCTGATTTTTCGCAGGTCCATTCTTCTTGCTTGGTTAGACTAATGAAGGAGCTGATGGATCTGCCTCTGCAGCCTTGGCTGAGAGGTCAGACATACTTGATGTAGAAAAGGTATAAAGTATGAGTGGATGGTTTCCCAGCTGCCATGAAGGACATTCATTATAATAAATACTTCAGAAAAGCCAGATTAAGTCTACACTTGATGCACAGCAGGGCCTGTTGAGATCAAAATCCCACTCATTCATGAGCTATTTTTAAACAATATCTCACATCCATCGTCCACAACAAAAACACATATTTGCGCCAGATGATATCACGTTATCTTTTCAGAACACAAACATTAAATCATATCAAACAGGAAGTTCTTTGCTAGGCATCAAGCCACATTACTGTACCAAACAGCTAAGTGGACTCTTGGTTGCTTTTGGTTGTCTTTGATTCATCAAAACAGAAACATTAAATAATACCCAGTTGAAATCTATCGTCGAACCCCGTAACACCAAAGATGGTGTCTGTATGACACATCCTTCGACCCTACATCCAAGTAGTCCTTATTTTCTTTAAAAGAATATATTCAGACAGTTTAGCTGCTGGACTGACACGAGTACATCTGGAGTAGAACAAAAAACTGCATAGAGCGGTTACCTGCAAGGCCGTTGATTGGCAACCTGTGCCAAGAAGCACTTGGGCTACGCTAATGTGACCAGTGCAGTGTGCTGGAATGCAAAGTCTGTTTGCACCTTCTCCTGTGCACCTGGAGCGTAGCAGGCGTGCATTTTTTGAGGCTCGTGCAGAGGCCTATGGCCCCTTAAGAAAAAGTCTTAATTCTACTGAATGGTACAAGTTTGAGCTTCAAATTGTACTTAAAGTACGTAAAGTAAAAGTACTTTCTTCTGACTCACGTCCGTGCTTTTATTGAATCATAGTTGCTGATTTAATAATGTGTTTAATCAATTTAATGTTGAAGCTGTAGATGATTTTAATTACTTAATATATCACGTTGTTGCTTTATCGATAATACTGCACGATTGAATATTAGTCGATTTATATTAAAATATATGATGCAGGTTACAAAGTTCAATATTTGCATTGGAAATATTCTGGAGTAAAGCTAGATGGTAACATAACATGGAAATATTTTGGGGAAAAATTGTGGATGTGTTTAGTGAAAAGACAAGTGTCTGTGGCACGTGAATTCTGGCATCCTTCATCTCCACTACGACATCTGAGTGATGTTCAGCTTACGCAGCGTGAGCGAGATAAGCCCAGCACAGGCAGCCGCACGGCCCGCTAACTATTTTTAAAAAGGTTTTGTCTGTTTACTGTAGTATAAACTCTTTTAAAATGTAACTGAAGCATCTGCAGCTAAAGTGAGTTTATAAAATGAGTTGTGGATCAGATAAATATTATTATCTGTTTAATAAATTGTGTTGAGTATCAAGTGTGGAGCTGTAGCTTGCATTGTTTTATGCAAGGTGCTGGCATGGTTCATTTACACATGAGATGTTAGACTCTGGGTTACCGGGTTAATGAGATGAACGGTCACAACTTAACAACAAAAGTGTAACTTATGCCTCCTTCACCCCCTCTAAGCTCTAAATATGAATCAGTAAGGACGTGTGAAACAAGGAGACCCTCAATTTTCATTGCGTACACTGTTTGACACAAACCTCCAGTCTGGGGGCTCAGTGTATGGACTGGATGGAAGTTTTGAGGCGTGACCATCTAATGTCTATGCATTCATGCAACACTGGGCTCAGTGCTGCAGCTACATTAGCAGATATGAACAACTTCCAGTATTTTTAAACCTTGCGTTTTTGTCTGTGACTGCTGGAGTATTTGGACATGCTGGTTTTCAGCCCAGACTCCACAGGTAGCATTGGGTAGTAATGTATTTTAAACACTTTTTTTTTTTTTATTGTTAGAGTTTCAGAAGAGTTGATATGATTGTTGGTTCTTTTTGCCAACTCCTTGAAAACAATAAATTTCGATGTTCTGACAAAGCACTCAAAAATAAGGGCGGTACATGTTTGCTTTGGACTCACTGGGCACTATTTGTCTCCAACACGACTTCCTGCGAGTTGTATTTTGTCTGAGAAAGGAAGGATCGAGTAACCAATTTAGAGTTGCCACCCAAAGCCGAGTGCCCGCTTTCCCCACAAGGACCAAAAATACACACAAACAGAGCTGTGTGCCTTTTTGGGAATGGTGTGTGTGGCTGCTTATATTGGCGTTTCCCATGTTATCCTTCAGTCACTTGAGACAGTCTTTTAAAAGTCTTGTGAGTTTTTCCCAGTCCGGCACAGTTTGGTCAGCACCTTAAACGAGGGCCAAAGTCTGAATCACACCCTCGGCGTAAGTGTGTGATTAGACGAGTTGCTGTTTTATGCTTACTGTATGATCACATGTCTGTACAGAGTGGACTGTATGTGCTCGAGTGTCTGTTTGTGTGCAAGTGCAGCTGCTGCTGTCTTGTCATGGGCATTTGCTGTGTGGTTACACAGTGACGTGTGGCGGATGTTTGGCCACGCCTCATCGCCTTGGAGCATCACAGAGATTTATCTTGTGACAACAAGACCTGCATCAGTTTCTGCTTGAGCTTTGTTTTTCTTTTCTGCTATGAACATCTTGGCTGTTTTTCTTTAATCAGTATTAATTTTTAAGCTGCATCATTTTACTTCTTTTTCTGATTTCACTTCCCCGACAGATCCCCCTGCCTTCGATCCTCAGCTTCTCGTGTGAGAAAGTTGATAAGATGACACAAAAAAAAAAGGCACGTGGTTACATTTGTACGGTTATGACTTAGGACGTGCAGCAGTGAGCAGCTCCACTCAGCTGACTTGTGTGTGTTTATGTCTACAAACATGCATCAGTTCCCACATGTTTGGCTAAAGAGACGGAAAGGCTTAGCAATTTAGATCCATGCAAAGATGAGAAAGAGACATGGGAGCGAGGGAGGGAGGGAAAAGTTGAATGTGGGGGGAAGAGAGAGATAACGTGGTGGGAGGCGGAGGGTGGCCAATGGCAGAGAAAGAGAGGGAAGGGAGAGCACACAGAGGACAGAAGGAACGATACGAGCTCTGTGGAGGAGTCTGCCCCGACCTCGAGCATGTAGTGGGCCGCTGCAGGCTACGGCCCAAAATAGAGCCCTTTTTTTTTCTGCTTTCCTTCTTCTTCTTCTGCTCCTCTGCTGTCAGAGAAAAGGGAGAGGTTTCTTAGAGGGAAGTTCACTGCCGGACACAGAGCAGGGAGAGGCAGCGGGAGCTCTCCAGAGATGAACCGAGGAGGGTCTTTTAGGAGGCGGCTCTCCTCTCTGAGGGGGGCATGGCGATGGAGTACGGGCTACCTTTTCAGGAAGGTAGGATGCGATGAATGAAGGATTTGGCTAAAAGCGGCTCTTGTTGCTTCTTCTCTTTCCACGCTCAATGTTTTTTTCTTCTTTGTCATAGAAAAAGTTTTTGTCTCCTTCGCAGACTTTTACAAGCCCCCAACGTCTTTTCCCTCCCTCCCCCCCCTCCTCCCTTACTGCCTCACTTTTTCTCAGATGGTTAATTTGTATGGCCTGCTTGTAAAGTCAACCTCCCCAGATGTTTTTCATCTGGAAACAGGGCCTGGAGGACCCCCCACTCTAATTCCCACCTCCTCCTCCTCCTTCTCTTTACCCACTACCTTGCTTCTTCCCCCCCCTCCCTGATGGAAGTTCCCAAAGGAGATGCGGATTGTGTCATGTTTAGGAGCTTAATGTCTTTAACTTTGGGAAACTGTTGCTTGTTAAGATTATTTTCTTCTTTCATTCTGTTAAGCTACTCCAATGTGCTCCTGCAGACCCTCCATTCATGAACTCGTCACACATCATGATGTCTTTGAGTTTTTCAGAGGCAGAAACATCAATGTGACCACAGTGAAAGTTATTGTCTTATTGCTGACCCTGGCTTCAATGCAGCGCCTTTACTCTCCCAGATGGTTGCAGTTTAACTTAAATCTCGTGGCTCATAAAATCCTCTGCACAACAATTCAGACTAATTTGAAGCAAAAACTATGAATTAACCGCCGTCTTTGCAGCACAATATAAACGACAGCTCTCTGGCAGTCTCTAATTAAGACTTTTTCGCTTGCATGCTGGTGGCTCCGTGTCCCGTGTTGGCGTCCCTTTACCTCAAGAAACGCTTGGGCTTTTCCTGACCCTGGTGCACGGTAACTCCCTCAGCACCGCTCGGCACAAACACTCAGCCCTCTTCACGCTCTGCGTTTGTCTTTGAACCCTCTCTTTTGGGTCGTTTCTCGCTCATTCATCTCTGTCCTCCTCTGGTGACTCGCTGCGCTTTGGAGCCCCTTGCAACATGTTGAAGCACTTAGTCCAAAGTGCAGACAGAGTGGGGGGTGGATTTGCTTTGTGTCACCTCAGTTGGGCAACTGACTCATGTGAACATTTGGGCTGTAGAATCGAGGGGAGGGAAGCAAAGCATTTATCAAAACAAACGGGCCGTTCTGGGAAAATACCCCATCGTCTGATATGTTTGTGTTTGTGCCTATGTATGCGTACGCATTCACGGCCCCCCAGGAAATGTCACAATTAATACAGATACTTGTTAGAATCTCCAGATTCACCAAATAATGGTTAAACTCTGTCTTGGGGTGTCGAATAACACTGTTTTGTCAAAGCTGTTTGTCCTTTTAGTGTTGGTGATGTAACACACCAGGTTGTAGCAACATAGAGACAGTGCTCACTCCCAACCCATCACATCTGGATGCTCATAAAGGTTGTCATGTTAAAACAAACTGGGTAAGCATAATTTTTTAAGGACGCTGCAGAGGCGTATCTTTGCTTTCAAAGGGGACTTTTTCCCTTTGTGTATAATATTGCTGCAGCTGGTATATTCAAGCTCGAAGGATGCAAGCCACTTCTGGCAGAACGTTGGTATTTGATGCTGTGGGATGTTGAAATGCCAGATAATAACTGTAACTGTAAGGTTTGATTTCCCAAGAATTTAGGAGGTTTTAACGTTGGACCAGAGTTAAGTAACCTCCCCACAGCTGCTTTAATGTCATTTATCACCAGTTGATCTAGTGAAAGCCTTCCACGGTGATAAAAATGCAATTTCCCGGTTAAATGCTCTGGTACGGGGACGTGGAAGCTGCTATTAGGGGAACCAGGATCTCTGAAAGTGAAGCTTTCTGTTGTGTTCAGTTTTTCTACCCTCGATCTTATTTAGTCCTACTTTTTATTTTTCTTAAATGTGTATTTTTATGAACCTGTTGTTTTTAATTCTACTGGTGTGTAGTATTTGTGCATCAGCAGAAGGTGTAGTAATGGGAAAATGGAGCAAAAGGTCATGCTTAGCCCTGACTATTGACATATCTGTTTTGGTGGCTCAGTGGTTAGCTGTCGCCTTATAGATGGCCGCCAACCCTGAGCCTGATCCTGCTGGAGGTTTCTTCCTGTTAAAAGGGAGTTTTTCCTTCCCACTGTCAGCAAAGTGCTTGCTCATAGGCAGTCGTTTGATTGCTGGGATTTCTTTGTATTATTGTAGGGTCTTTACCTTGCAATATAAAGCACCTTGAGGTGACTGTTGTTGTGATTTGGCGCTGTATAAATAAAACTTAATCGAACAGAGTAGAAAGAAGGTCCTCTGGCTGTAGTTTCCATCTGTTTCCTGTACCATCATGGCCCAGGATACTTTTGCATAAAGATTTTCTAAAAAAAAATCATAAACAGACAAGCACAATCTCAACCTGAGTCTCCCTTTTAGAAACCTTTAAGACTATTATATGAAACATGAGAAAAGGTTTCACATTTCTAACAGAGTGTCAGTTCTTCACTCAGCGACAGTCGGCTGTTAGGAGAGCAGAGCAGACTAATGCTCATACAGGAAGGTCAGTGGTGCTCTTGACACTGATGGTTAGCCAGCCAATCTGATATAATGGATGATGACGGATAACAGCCCCTTCCTGTGTACATGTGACCCAAACATCACAGGAGAGTGAATAAGTCCACGTGCCCTCTGACCCCCCTCCTCAAGCTGGTCTGAGTGGGGGGGCGAGGCGGGCCAGGCTTAGTGGAGCCAAACACAGCCGGTCACTTTCAGCCACACTTCCTCTGCTTTGCTCTATGAAGGTGCCATGTGAAGCCTTTCTCACATGGCGCTACACAGCTTCATATAAGAGACTTCCCCCTCCTTCCCTTCCTAAGGTATAATACACACTCTGCAGCAGTGATCAGATCTTTGTCTTTCAGAGTGTTTATTTTCTAAAGGGATGAAAACTATTTCAAACTCTAACTGCCTGTTAGACAGTATAACATCACAGGACTGGAGACAGCTGGCTCGAGCACGCGTTTACAGTCTCATTTGAGCAGTAAGAAGATCTGCCGTGTCGAGGTGAAGGTCGTCGGAGTTTTCTGTTAGTATCATTACCTCAGCTACTCCACAGATTGAAGCCTGATTGGCTGATTCTGGATTTTCAGGATTGTTTTCTTTAAAGATCTACATGCGGTATGTTGAAATTATAGTAAAAGGGGAAGTGATGCAGTCATTCTTTCCTCGGTTTCCACAAATAGTTGTGTTGCTGCTCCTATTACATGTGCTGCGGACAGCGCTGAGGGGAGTGCAAATGATGCCATAACACATCTCTAAATTACATCGAGCATCAATTTTCTTTTAAATAATAAAGAAATAAAGTCCAGATATCACACAACATATATCTCAGTACTGATATGTGTGAGAGGCACACGCTGTCTCTAAATATAAGATATTTGGTTATATAAAAGTGTACAGGAAAATTATGCTCGACTCTTTTGCCGGGGCGATCGTGGCTCAAGAGTTGGGACTTCGCCTTGTAATCGGAAGGTTGCCGGTTCGAGCCCTGGCTTGAACAGTCTCGGTCGTTGTGTCCTTAGGCAAGACACTTCACCCGTTGCCTACTGGTGGTGGTCAGAGGGTCCGGTGGCGCTGGTGTCCGGCAGCCTCGCCTCTGCTAAAATGTAGCTTCCATCACCTGTGTGTGAATGGGTGGATGACTGGATGTGTAAAGCGCTTTGGGGTCCTTAGGGACTCGTAAAGCACTATACAAATACAGGTCATTTACCATTTTGATTGCTGACTACAGTAAACACTTTACTGATGAGTTTATGACCTCAACCACTAGTTTCAAGTCTTACTCAGTACAACATAATGCTTATTTTGTAAATTATGGTCTCTATTAGAGGGTAAAGTAGGTAGTGCTTTAGTTAGTGATTGACAAGTTGTTGTGTGTGCAGCATTCTTCTGATTCTCACTGGGATGCATCCCACGGACCTCCCTAACCAGTCTGTGATTCTGCTACAGCTACAATAATTATGATTTACATTTATGCTCTGCTGTAATCTGTAAAATCAAAGGCTCCATTATTTTCCAAATTTCAGAAGATCCAAATTTACCAGCAAGGCTGAGCTGGTTACATGGATGACTGTGAAGCAGTCATTTTAATAATTCGAACGTCTCTTTAACTGATTTCCTTATTTGGTGTATGAATGTTTGTAACAGCTTGTTGAGAAACATCTTTGTGTGCATGCAAAGAATACTAATAAAGTTTTTCTTTGTGATTGCAGGGCTCAACAAAATCCTCAAAGAGCATGGAGTCACGGCGCAGGCCATCGAGGTAGCTTCCCTTCTTTCTTGTCTCCTGTCCTCCTCATCAGTTTTGAGTTTTCCTACTTTTCCTCCCTTCTCTCCACGTTTCCCATAAAAGGCTTCATTTGGATTATCCGGCTGCGTTTGTTTAATTATTTTAGAAAACGATCTCTCCTGCTTCCAGCAAAAGTGCAGATTTATAATAAGGGGGGGTGAAATAAATATCAGGCTTAGCTCTGTGCGTTCTCTGCGTCCTGCTTGATAATGTGAGGAATCTGAAAATGAAAAGTTTAGATGTAATGTGATATTGGCCGATTTTTACCAGGGGACACTGTAAAAGCAACATGCCCCGCTGTTGAACTGGACCGCTCGGTGTGTTGTTGGACATAAAGATATCTGGTGTCAGCCTCGGTCCTCAGGGAGTCACACATGTTGTCAGTTGTGTAATTAATGTGTCAGACTTGATGGCACAACACAACTGTGTGCTGTGCGAAGCTTGAATGACAGTTTGGCTCCCTCGCAGCAATTCACCTAGATGATATGAGGTAATAAAAACAGTTCAACATCTGGAACATCAGCAGGTTTAACAGCCCATGCAAAGAACGTGTGAGTTCATTTACTGAGAGGATTACACCTGATTTCCATCCATATAAAGGAAAAAATTTTTAAGTGCCTAACATCAGAATCATTGACAGTTGTCTGATGTAATCCTCCCGCTAAATTAACTAATCCAGTCAAACTCTGGGTTCAGACAGGTTTGGTACATTCCTATGATCACACTTTGTATTTGCGTGGAGGTTTGTGTTGCTACGCCGTCCTCTAAGCCTACAAATAAAAGTGTTTGGGTAATACTACCTACCGGTACCTACTTAGTTTAAATAACTAGGTAGTGTAGACAACATGTTTAGTATTATTTTTATTTTTTTATCAAAGCTAAAGAAAACCACAATTCTCACTTGTGGTAAACATAACATATCATAACACATCTACAGTGACAGGTTAATTTGACAGCTGTGGTCATGCAACATTGCAGATATTATTACATACGTTCTCTGATTCTGAAATGTGGTGCACAGATCTTTCAACTGAAGACTTTTAGACATGCTACTTGCAAAAAAGAAGCACTGAGTTTGTTTCCTTTTGCTCTCATTCGAAGCAAATGTTCAAACTACCTAACTTTAAGATAGTTTGTCTTGATCCATGCTGAATCACCCCGGTAAGGATAAATCCGGTAAGTTGATTCTGTTCATCTGGACGTAGCGTTTTGAGTGGGAGAAATGATTCGTCACTCATCCAAGTGAATTCTTCATGGACTGACGACGCTACGTCCAGATGAACAGAATCAACTTTTTGGGATTTACGATGGTTTATCGGTATAGGTATACAAATGTAACCATTTTCCGGTGTATTTTTGTCTTCATCACCTTCTAGGGAAGTACTGAAATATTTAACTAGTAAAAAAGATATTTATTACTTTTATCTGTTTACTGTTTGGTGCTGGAAAGGGAATATACAATAAGTCTCTCCTGAAAACAGTTGCCTGTTGCTGGAAAACCAAAACAAGCTAAAATGGGCTTAAATCCCTGGGAGCTTGGCGGTCTTATATTACAATTTGTCATTGTGAACTATTCCTTCTGCATCACGTTTATATAATATTTAACATATAGAGGTGAAAAGCATCTGTAACTAATGCAGAGAAAAAATGAATAGCGCATGGTGTTAAGTCGTTTGCTTAAGAAACTCAAAATATTAATAATAGAAAAGGTCAAATCAGTCTAAGTAGCGAGTTTAACTTGGACGAGCCAATTGACCTTTTGGGTCATGAGAAAATATGTGGTAATATGTTTATACCCATCAGGAAGTATGACAAGTATGATTATAAGCTGAAGTCAAGTAGGGTGCTCCGTATTTTGAATGGAAGAAACCATGGAAATCCCGGTTGTTGACTTTTATTGCAGATATCTTGGGGGATTTTTTTTAACAGTTAAATGTCTAAGGTTTCTGGATTTAGGAAAAAAAAAGGTTCAGTGTTTGTCTGGATTGACAAACGAGATCAGTGCAGCACTGAAATTGAGCATGCAGAGATAATGCGTCATTCGTCAAATGCGGTATGCAGAAAAGGAGCAATCGCTTAATCTCTTCAGCTGATGAGAAGCAGGTTGGCACTCAGCCGGTCAACACATGCTGGTGAATCTGGAATGGGACCAAACCACAGGTCTACAGTATATTGGCTTTGACTGCACTCAGAGGTGAGAGGCATACACAAGGAGATGCAAGAGAGTGAAAAGGAAATGGTGGGAAAGAGGAGATGCAGGTTTAAAGAAATATTTTCAAAAACTTGATAAGACTTCTGTCTCAGCACAGTAGAGACATGTGCGACACATCAATTTCTTTTATCTGAAGTGATGAATAATTTCCAGTAAGCATGTTTTGAGTGGCTCCAGATGTACAGAAAAAAGCAGGTTACAGTATTTGAACAGTAAAGCTGGAGCGATCCCCTCTCCCAGACATATGAGCAATTTCCTCAGGGGCTACTCACAGCTGACAAATGTGGGAAATATGCTGCAGTCTGGCTCCAGACACCTCTCCTGCAACCTCTTCAACTCACTCCCCACCTTCACTTCACCCACTTCACTTCTTTATGGCCTCTTTATGGTTGATATTTTTCTGCAAAGGCAAAAGTCGGAAAGAGGTTTGATCAGTTGAGGTCTGTTTATTGCTAGTGAGACGGTGAGTCACAGAGGACACCTGTACGGCTCTACATCTCAGCCTGCAAAATGACTTCAGCCCATATAACTAAACCAAATCCAGACATCTGCAAGGAAATTAGAAAAAAATGTAACTTGCGTATATTCACAGCAATATTGCATAAATCTTGCATGTGATGATCCTTCTAATAAAAACCCACAAAACCTGATCAACAATCTTTTTGGCAAATATTTGGCAATACAACAGAATATATCAATTAACAAATTTCAGATCAACTCTGATTGCAATGTGTTGGCGATCTGTTTAATAATTAGATGGCAGTTAATTGCAAACCTTTGCAAATTTGTCTGAGAGTGAATACAGTCAGTCTGTGATTGTTTGCAGACAGATTGCCTCCCACCGCGCAACCTGTGCAATCATATCACAAATGAAAGGGTGACAGAAAAATGTCACAAATCAATAAAGACAAGAAAATTTTTCAAGTACGTCTTCAGAGCAATATCAGTGAGAAATGTAAAAGTAACAATGAAATATATTTTACACTCTAAAGACTATAAACACACTGTGGGCAGCACATTTGGGGACAAGCCCAAGCACCAGACGTCCATCGGTACCATACAGTATCATACTATCCCAAAATTATTTAGTAAACATTTTAAAAACAGACGCAGCAGAAACAAAGTGCTGTACACAAAAATAATTACAAGGATGCTGTGTCTGAGGTAAATCTGATCAGTCCTGACCTTTAAAAAGAAGGATTTGTAAAGTAAAATTCATCTTTTAGCAAACATTGAAAAGAGGGATTAAAAAAAGACTAAATGTGATTCAAAAGTGAGTAAACCATCCACTAATTAATAACAAATGACATTTAATTTGGTTGAGAGCCACTCCAGCCATGCAGATAACTTTTTTTTAAGCATAAAAGAAGTTGATGCCACGTTTTAAGGATCTTTCTTTCATGTAAGCACGACTCAGCTAGTGCTGCATGTTGGTCTTAAATGGACTTTTCTCCAATATTTAGCTGTAAAAGCACATCCTTTTCTGCTAATCTCCTCAGATTACTGAAAAAATAGCTTGTTTGCTCCTTCGCTTTTTAACCAAATCTCTGTGTTGTTTAGACATCTGGAAAAGTCAAAGAGCAACACCTGCTCTCATTTTCTCAAGAGCCTGAGAGTAAATTACGGATCAATCAGGGAATTCTGACATCCCTTTCATCTGGTCCTCCTTAATCTCTCCCTTTTAGATCTAATCTGACCAAATGAGGGGGAAAAAAGACTCAGCAGAACAACAACCAAAACACTTTTGCTCATCACTGATCATCAGTTTGCGTGGTCCACATATCCCGCAGCCCCCTGGTGTGTTCATCGGATGCGTCACCTTCTCCTCGCTCGCTTTTCTTTGCAGACAGTCTAAGAACATGACTTGTGTTTAATGCAGCAGGGAGAGCATGAACCCCGCTGAGATTTAGTGATGTCATTGTGGATTTGGTATTTATATGGTGTATTGCCTTCTCCATATTAGGATATGTGTTCCATATTGACTTAAAGAAAGAATGTTGTGTTCTGTTTGCAACACTGCGGACATTCAGTTTACAGATGACGTATGAAGCCACATCATTTTTTGTTGCCTTGGGCTCCAAATATGTGACTCTGAAGATGTGAAGTTAAAGTACAAGCTTGAAATTACGTCAGAAGAAGACGTGTCTTGTGACATTTCTCTGTAAGAAATGACTGTGTCCATAATAATGTTATTGCCTAAAACAAACTGGGACTGCTACCATCTTTAGTAAAGCAGCCCTCTCTGCCCATATAACATGAACTGGACAGACGTGTATCCAGTATCTGTATAAATTAAACAAAAACTGCTACCTAATTAAAATTGACCAGCTTTCATCCTTTTGGCAGTCTTCGGTTAAAGCCATTCAGCTGCAGTGTATAAATCACATGTGCTGCATTACTTCGGGGTATTAAAGCTATCTTTTGCAGTCCGGTGACCTGCATTGGTTTTTCTATCAGCTGATACTCAGAATTACTTCTTTTTTCTGCAGGAGTGCGAGTCTGCTGCAGGCCCTGGAGGAGAGCTACGAGCTGGACCTCATCTACATCACAGAGCGGATCATCTCTGTCTCCTTCCCCAGCAATGTGGAGGAGCAGAGCTACGCTGCCAACCTGAGGGAGGTGGCCTCCATGCTGCGATCAAAACACGGGAACAACTACCTGGTAGGGTTTCAGAAAAACCGAATAGTTATAAAAAGTCATTATCAGCTCATTTAGCTAAGGTGTAACCACATATTCACCTAACAGAGTGGTTATATAACATCTGCATACTTTATATTGCATGTGATACCTGCCTCACTCTTCGTTGTTCAAAGCATCGCTCCTGTTGCTTTTTGTTGGGCCGAAAAGTGGTTGCCTGCATTTAAACTGTTGTAAATGATTTGTTGTCCTATTATCTGCCAAACAGATCTTAATTATATCTCTCATAAAAGTTATTTTGAGCCAGAAAGAACATTCCTGTCAGAAGTTAGAGACAGTTCTTGGGGAAAAAGTCTCATTGAGGTTAAAAAAAGATGTATTTTTCAAGCAGGATCTGGCCAAGAGGGGAGCAAAAATTACAATAAATAAATAACATAACAGTATAAAGATATTTTAGGTGGCCGAAAAAGTCCTGGATTGATTATATTGGCGGCAGAATGACATAAAGATAGTATCATACACAAACCCCCCCCCCATGAAAAACATGTTATTTCTTCAGTTACTGGTAAATCCTTTTTACAAAGTTCTAATTACCAATATAAAGCAAAGCTATTAGACATAGAAAACACCCCAAAACTGTGACTTCCTGTATCTGTTAGCAGTGTAGGATATAACCCATGCTGGGCAGCGGGGACACAACCTCAGTCAATGTGTGCATTTAATCTTTTGCTAAACTTAAACAACTCCAACTTGACACTGCTGTTATCTATTAAGAGTCAATCATATCTTTAAAGTAAGTCTTTCTTACTGCATTTGCAAATCCAAACACACATGGGTGAAAGGGAGGAAATGAATACACTTTTAGTCACCAAAACTAGCACAACCAGCCAGTTTAATAGAGAAGTTTCCCAGCAAGGGCAACAGTTAGTTCATTGACGGCTAACTACATTATTGAGTTACAGGTTGAGTTACAAGAAACTCTGTTCAGGACTGACTCATTCATGATGTGTTGGCTAATTTAACACCATCGCCGGATACTAAAAATGGCTTCGTTCGAGTTTGGGTGATGTTAAAAGCACATGATTTTTATTCACTGAACCACAATGACCCCGCTAAATATAGTCGTCTTTTCTCTGAAGTTTAGTGAAACATGACTTTGGAATCAAAAACATTAAAGCAAAAAGCTAACATTATGTTGCACTGTAACATATAGAAGTAGCTAGCTCTGTCCTGTTTGACAACAATTAGTTTAATCCCATATTTCCTCCATGGTAGTATTGTTAATATGATTTAGACTATAAAGATGCTTTGATGCTTTCTTATTTAGCTTGAAATGTTTTAAAGTCAGCCAGAAATGGAGTTTTCTATCAATTTCTCTCTCTACTTTGTTAGTAATCTATCATAGCTAATAAAACCGGTCAATGAGAGTTGTCATTTCTACTGCAAATGATGAGACAGCTTTTGTCTGAAGTTTTAAATCCCAAATCCATATACACTTTAATCCTTGTTACTTGACTATGTGCATGTAGCATGCCTCAAAAGCCTGCAAAATTCTTCATGAAGCAAGCCTTGACATTTGGTTGCCATCTTGGTCCCGCCTCTTGACAATATTTTGATAGAAGCCCGAAAATAAAATGGGAAGAGAGCCATAGCATTAATTTCAGTGGTCTTTTGAATTGAATTAATAAGGTGCCACCATTGCAACAAGTCAGCTTATGGAGTTTTTTCTTACTGCTAAATATTCCTTAATCTGTTTTAAACTTTATTATTGCCAAGTGTAAGCGTTTAGGAATCAGCAACTCACACACAAGGTGCATAATGCCTAAAAGCTGCCAATAACTACAGAGCTCCAAACC
Organism: Pundamilia nyererei; assembly: GCF_000239375.1. Taxonomy (NCBI): domain Eukaryota; kingdom Metazoa; phylum Chordata; class Actinopteri; order Cichliformes; family Cichlidae; genus Pundamilia; species Pundamilia nyererei. Next base: position 1,097,716 of record NW_005187472.1, read on the forward strand.
TCCTCTAGGATGAACATCAGCACAGAAGCTGTGCACCAGGAGCTTCATGGCACGGGTTTCCATGGCCCTGTAGCTGTAATGTGTGGTGTATCATTCCCTCTGGCTCATCCCACAAACACACTGAACAAATATGATTCCAACTCAGATTATAGGCAAATAAAAACATATGTACCCTTACCTTTACTATGATAACCAAAGACCGAGGTGATAATGAGTACATCTCATATCATGAACCCCCATGTTTGGTTCAGTTGCTTACTGGCTTGGCTGTACGAATTCTCTAATATTTTCGTATTCAGGATTCCCAGAGTGCCCTGCCTCTCTCATTTAATATCTTGTGTAATATTTATTTGTACTTTTCTTTAGCTCTTCAACCTCAGTGAGAAGCGCTATGACATCAGCCAACTCAATCCAAAGGTACAACGGCCTGCTTAACATCTCCTCTCTTTGTCTTTGTTACTGTATGACCACCGGTATGAACAGCAACCTTTCTCCTCCTCTCTCAGGTTCTGGACTTTGGCTGGCCCGACCACCACGCTCCAGCCTTGGACAAAATCTGCAGCATCTGTAAGGCCATGGACACGTGGCTGAGTGCGGACAGCCACAATGTTGTGGTTATACACAATAAGGTAAGAGTGAAAAACGAGAAGATGCTGTAAAAACAGTCAATGACTGCAGGCAGTAGAGGGTGCTCTCAGGCTCTTTTCACGACCCCTCAGAGGCTGCAGCTGTTTGTGCATGTGTGCTTCTAATGATGTTCCATCTGAGTGAAACACTGACACTGAGTGCGTCTCTTTGTATGCTTGTTGGGGCTGGATGATGGTTAGGAAAACACAAATTAAGGCTGTAAGGCATGCCAGTCATCATGGCTACTTAGGTTTATTTACCCCTTTTACCCTTAACAATACCATAAAAACTAAAGTGACCGATATTTTCCTGTTGTTGCCTAAACTTACTTGGATCACATTATGCGCTTGTGGGAAGCCTCAGTGTGCTGACACACACCATAAAGAGTATATCCAATACAGCTACTAGGCTGCCGTCCCGAATGTAATACCTAATCATTTTCACGTTAACCCCGCTCTGTTCCTGATTGTGTTTTGCAACATAGGAATTAACCATGGGATCCTAAAACATTCCCACAGGGAGGCTACTAACAAGTCGGCTGCTGTAGCAACCGCTGTTGTTTTTTTGATTTTTTTCCTGCCAGTCGAGTAACGACAGTTTGGTCACTAAGGAAGCTGACCGTGCTGGTTTCCACAAATCATTTCCACTGGGCTCCACGCTGTTAAAGCTGCCGCGATATTTATAATGTGGAACTCACTCATTCGCCACCACGAGCTTTATTTTAAAGGCGGATAGATGGGTTAAAATGAACGCCGTCTCTGTTGACATAGTATCACGTGCCTGGACACATATACACGCTCAAATATGCAGACGTTTTTTACAACCAGACGTGGGCCACTTCACCAGTTTTACACAAAACGGTCCGTTTACTGGTCACGCGGAGGGCTCAGCTTGTGAAAATAGTTGTATAATGTTTTCTGTGGCTCTGGAGAGTCCCAATGTTCTCGGCTGGGGTCTGGAGACTTATCCAAGGAATCTACCATGACAGAAATTTTTTTTTGCCGTTTTTGAATCTCTGCATTCCTGACAGCATTTTTTTTTTTTTTTTTAAAGAAGGCCATAGTTTAATGACTTTGTATAACATAATATGCTAGATTATTTTAAATACAGTGTCATTAGGAGCCTGACTCCAAATAAGAACTTTCTATTGGAAAATTTTGACATTTAATATGCATAAAGTTGATGTGTTCTGAAGTTACGTATACCTGCATAAAGCAACTTTTAACATTCTGTATCAACTTTTCAATTAGCCTACATCAAACATAACTGTCTGATTGCAACAGTGCATATATCATACTTTGTATGTGCACACCTTCAGCTTTAATTCAAGGTGTCTAACAAAAGTATTGCACAAGTATTTAGGAATTTCAGACGTTTTAACACACAGTCACACCTAAATTTCCAAAACTACAACAGATTTTCTTTCTTCAAGTATTTCTGGACCTCAGTGTAAGTGGAGCACCCTGTGGTGGAACTGAACTGTAAATAAGGACATGCCCTTCTTGAAATTTAACAAAAATAAAATTACTTTTAAAAAGAGAACAACCCTATCTAACGTGATACTAAATAATGTTGCAGTTCCTGTAAAAATAAGGGTCATTTGGTCCTTATTGTGTAAATTTGATGGCTATCATTAACCTGGGAATGATATCTGTACCTCTTTGCTTCTTTTGAACTTTGAATTAATTTTATGTCTTTTGTTATATTCTACATGACTAAAATAACCATTAAACATATTTGGACATTACACAGTTAGTGCCTGAAATACCTAGAGAAGAAATCCATAACAATATTGTTTTCTGCATGCTTGACCATCATGAGATGAAGATAAAATTAGCTTACTTGTGCTTGACTGATGTCTTTTCAGGGCAATCGAGGCAGAACAGGAGTGGTGGTGGCGGCTTACATGCATTACAGCAACATATCTGCCAGGTAGGTCTCTGATCCCAGCTGCAGCTGGAGCTAAAGTCACATGTCCCGGCCACTTAAAAAGTGGAGTGAAAGTCAGAAAGAGAAGGCGTGAAGATGAAATCTGGCATTTTTGGAAAACAAGGGGGAGGGGGGGTTACATGAGGACAGGCTTAAGAGGAAAAACTCAATAAGCCTGCATTGTTCACAGGTTTGAAGCCCACATCTGAAGTACAGTTAAAGATGTGATGAGGCAGAAGGAGGGGGGTTAGAACATGAGACTGAAGACCACCAGTTTAATTCTGGTAAATCAAAAGAACAGTTCCTGATGTCATAATTATAAAAGTGAGCTAAAGTGAGTTAAGTTCTAAGAGACACCGCATCATGCGACTCAGATTATAAGTGAGCTGCTTTTCGTTTTCTGTGTTGGCTTTGTTTCTTAGATAGGACCACTAACAGAATGACCTCCTCGTAAAGAAACAACCAGATGAGCACGAATCAACGTTGTTTTTAAAATGACACGATTGGTCATAAAAAAATCCCAAAAACGTCGTACTTTCCTGCACAGCTGTCAGGCTCCTTTGTTATTCCATTATCCTGCAGGCTAAGGTAAAGGAGCTTCAAACAGAAAACAACTGTGAAATTGTGATGTGCCAGATGTGCAGGGAAAAGTTGATTTATGGTCAAAGCTTTTGATTGACTCTTTGCATTGAGGTTAAGTAGAACAGCTGTCATTAGTTTCTTGTGGGACGTATAGCATAGTACACTGAAGGAAAAAACAAGAAAAATGTATTAATGACATTCTTTTATTTGTTGTCTTACTTATTCTAAGATATCCACATTTCCAACAGCTGCACATTGTTCTGATCTCTAACAAATCATGAATAGACCTACTGTGGTTACTTCTGCTTTTCTCTCCTCTAGTTATCAAGCTAATACTCTACAGGGGTCATTTATGTGGCATATTTTCTTTTTTTCTAATTTATTCAAATCATGACTTGTAGGAATTTAAAAAAAAGTTTATTCATAGAAAACTAGTAACTTTCTAAGCTGAACTTTGTGTTGCATTCACTGCTTATTTTGATCTTCATTGTTTTTTTACTCATGTCTGTTTTTGTTATTTTCAACTTTCTAATTTTTGCAACCTTACGGCTGCCTTTTTTCCCCCTGAGAGCTTTTTGTATCAAAGGAATTCCCAGTTAAATAAAGGAAAAAAAAACATTAAAAAAAAACATTCCAGAAATACTGAAATGGAAATGGACTAGAAAATGTTCTCTAACAAAACTTTATTTCAAAATGCAGTGCCGACCAGGCTCTGGACAGGTTTGCCATGAAACGCTTCTATGAAGACAAAGTGCTTCCTGTGGGTCAGCCATCTCAGAAAAGGTCAGTCTTCCCTCCAATGTTGTTTCAAGTTTGACCCCTGAGTGAACTCTCTCCCTTGTGTCACTTCACTACATTTTTAAAGCCGCATTAATTGATTTTAATGGCCTCCGGGGGGCAGTAGAAGGAACCACAAACAAAGTGTGAACTTTCAAGAATCGTTTGCACGCGTAGACTTTGAGATTGAGATTTGTTAAGATTCATTTTCATTTGGAGTCGCATTTCTGCCCTGTTATGAATTTTGGTCAGTCTTATTCGCCACTAATTTTTTAAAGAAAGGCTTTTTAGCTGCTATAAGATCCTCTGTGGTGGATTCATAGTTGTGTTCGTTGGTTGGCAGATAACCAAAATCAAAGATTCATAATTGGCTGAACATGCAGAGTTGGGTGGCAGTTGTCTTTGGATCTGTCTCAGTAAATATAGTTTGTGATTAGTGCCACTTTAAACCATTTGATGCATGAAGTTTTTTGGCTCCTTTGACATGACTGACAAGCTAAAGGTCAAAGTGAAAGCTTGTGTCTTGGATTACATGTTCATCCTTTAGTGGTCAAACACTGGGCATCACTTTAATCCCCGCTGCTTCTCTCCCTCTGTTCACTCAGGTATGTGGAGTACTTTAGCGGCTTGCTGTCCGGACACATCAAGATCAACAACAAGCCGCTGTTCCTCCATCACGTCATCATGCACGGCATCCCCAACTTTGAGTCCAAGGGAGGCGAGTATCTCTCACACACACACACATATACCACGCATAATTTAGCTTTGAGCCCCTTTCTTAAATGCATTTTTTATGTCCCAGGTTGTCGTCCTTTTCTCAAAATCTACCAGGCCATGCAGCCCATCTACACATCTGGGATCTAGTAAGTCTTAAAAAGCAGTCACACTCAACTGCTTTTACAAGATTCCAGGGATAGCGAGCTCGTAATGGCTCAATAATAAAAACGCTGATTTTCCTTTATTGCCTCTCCTCTTACTCCCCCCTGCCCCCTGATATACACCCACAGCACCCCTCTCTCCAGTTTAGAGTTCTCACTCGGCCCACATTATTGTATTTAGCTAGCCTCCCCAGCTGTAGGTTCTTGTTTCCCCACTTTAGATCCCGTAATCACGTCTAATGTTATTGGTGACTGGAGAACCAATGAAAGAGGCAGACAGGCATCTGTGTGGACGCCTGCAGGGTTTTCATGCCACAGGACCCTGTTGGTTCTCAGGGCCAGACAGGAAAGAAAGGATTCTGTGGCTCTCTGTTGTTGTTTTTGGAAAGAGGGGAGGTTAGGAAAAAGGCAGGGAAAGCTGTACTGTCCTCTGAGAGGTGAGGCAGGCACACATTCTGCATTTACACCTTGTTTGGAAACATTATTATTTAGGACTTTCAACTTTGATTCAAAGGTTGAGCAAAAGTATTGAATTAAGGTTGTTTAGGAATAACAACCATAACATTACCTTGTAAAACGACAGCAACTATGATTAATCAATATATATTCTGACTCAATGATCTCGTCATCTGAAATGGTCATTGGATCCAATATTTCTTAGTTCAGTTTTAAACTCTTTGGTCTTTTCACTGTTACTGCTCTTCTTATTCAAAACAACAAAGCCTGGTGATGGTTGCACAATGACGCTACATTTCCTGTGAAACAATCAGTGCAGACACATTTCCATACTCTTTAAAGCTTTGGTGAAATCACATTCCTCTTCACTTTCTCTCACATGCTCCCTTTTGGCACTCTCCTCCCTTTGATCCTTCTTTCCCAACAATACAATCAGACAGGCACTAATACCCCAAAACACCACGGGCTACGCTCTGTGAAGGCCACTGTTAAAGTGGGGAAAAAAAGGGTGATTGTTGTTGGCACATGGTTTTATCCAGGGAAGTAGCATCAGAAACAAAAGCTGGTGCAGTGGACTTGCTGTCATGATTTCCACAGCAAGAATGATAAAAGCGGGCCTGTCATGTGACATGTTGTGTTTTTATTTCTCTGCAGTAATGTCCAGGGTGACAGCCAGACCAGCATCTGCATCACCATTGAACCTGGCCTCCTTCTGAAGGGGGACATCCTGGTAAGAACAGCAGAGACATACCCCAGAAGCTAGTACTGTACAATATAGACTGATAAAAACCCTCAGTAATCTTTCAGCTGTTTGTAAAATTTAAATCATTTGGCTTCCGTGGATTTTAACTGCAAAACAAAGAAACCAAATCTCAACATTTTATCACTGGCTAAGCTCAGTGTGTGAAGCCAGTAACACTGAATGTTTATTGTTTTACCTCTGCCAGAGGAAAAGGGAAAAATATATGGATACCAAATGATAAGGGTAAAATACATGCAGGATATTCAGATTTTTTTATTGGATAATAATAATGAGGGAATCCTGTGTGTGTTTCCAATTGAACGTTGGCTTAATGCACTGAATGCATGTGCTGCAGCAGTTTATAGTAGCCATTTACAGATGAAATGGGGCTGTAAAAACTTGGGAAAAGACAGTTGGACTGAGTCCTATACCTCGGTTTATAGGCCCTCATTAGCACACAATATGTTGCTGGAAACTATGACGTGAAAAAGGCCGTGTACTTCCTTTAAAACAGCATTTAAGGATACATGAGGTATCGCTATAACAGGACATAATCATTTCAAACAAAGTCTCATGTGAGACCTATCCCTGCAACTCTCTCAGGGAGATTCAGGGAATTTTTATGAAATCATTCCTGAAAGATCCTCAGTTTAGCAGCACCTGTGAGAGCCGCTGGTTTTCTTTTGCCTATAGAAAAACTCCACACATCAGCAACGTTTCTGCTTCTGCTGTCAATTGAGCCATAATGTTATCTATGGGATGTTCTCGGGGCTCATAATGTCAGCATGAAGAATTAGAAAGTGAGCACTTAGTTTGTACCTGAGGCTGTTTTGGCCTTCAAAGCTGAACTCATATCTCATCCTTTATTTAACACAGACTAATGGATTCTGCTGAATGCACCGTCAGGCTGAGACACTGCTTGCTGATGCTTGTTATTTTTCAAATAACAGGGAAAATTTGAACTGCTGCCTGAGGAGACATTAGCACAGAGTGCTCCTGCATTTTTAACTGTGATGGTTTTGTATATCTAATTGGTCAGATTAAAGATAATTGCAGAGAAGAACCTCGCATTGGTTTGTTAATTGTTTTAATGATCTTTTTAAAGTTTGCATTTGGGTTTATAATGAAACTTTAAACCTAAAAGACCATAACAAGTTAGGCCATTTCAACATTTTGGGAAAATCTTTAGTGGCTTTCTTGGAGAATGGAGAAGATGGAAGCCACTCTTTAATGAGCAGCAGATGGTTACATTAACATAAACTGCATTAGTAAAAAAGTGTCTGCCCTAGTGTAACAAAATCCACCTCTTGGCACTGCTAAAGGTCATTGACATGTACAGTAAATTTTAGCAGGACTAATATCACTGCTTCCATCTGAATTAAGAAGGTAAATAACAGCCAGCTGCACATTTGATTAACTGATCGTCAACCAATATGACCACTTGCCACTCAGACAATATGACCACTCAGCATGTCTGCACAACACCTCTCATACATTCCTCATACTGTCAGCATGGTGGTGGAGGGGTGATGATTTGGCTTGTTTTATAACCACAGGACCTGGACACTTTGCAGTGGCAATCTGAGGCCATCTGTCCGGTAGCAAAAAGTTGACTGAAAATGGGTCATGCAACAGGACAATGATCTCAAGCACAGTAGCAAATCTATAACAGAATTGCTGAAAGAGAAAAGAATCATAGGCCTGCAGAGTGTCATGAGGGTACAGGAACAAAACTAAATGTAAAAAACGTTTGCTTTTAGAAAAAGTTTGCTAGTCTCTGTGTACAGAGACTTTTCAGTGCAAATATGAGCCTTTTATACACATGAAAGAAGAAATACAGTCATTATGATAAAAAATTTCTTGAGTTTTAATATTGATTATTATATATGGCTTTTTTAACCCTCAGAAAGAACTAAGCTAACCCTCCCTGTTTTTATGCTAGGCTAAGCTAACCATCTCCTGGCACTAGCTGATCCCTTTGCCTCTCTCACTATCAGCAAGAAAGCAAATAAGCCAGTTTCCCAAAATGTCAAACTCTTTGACATTTTGGGAAATAGCAAATTAAAAATAACCTTTTCACAAATGAGGGAAGAACAATTTTGGGATGTTTAAAGCCTCTACCTAAAAATGAAAATTGGTCGAGCCCTGAAGGCATGTTAGCATAAAATTAGCAGAATAATATTTTGTAATTAAACTTGACTCAGCAGCGGTAATGGACCACTCAGCAGGACCTTTACGATATCCCAAAAAGCTGCACAAAACCAGAGGATATTTTACTTTTATTCCTCAGTCCTAAACGTTTTGGTTTTATGGTTAACCCCACAGTCAGAAAGTCGAGTCAGTCAGTCCTTTAGCAAAAATCGTTAATTTTAGCTGCAGCTGAATTCTTTTTAATTTCTTTGTCTATATGCAATAATCTGTTTGTCAGTTTTATTATTCTTTACATCCACAGTAAGGAATGATTACAGTTCTTTGGTTTCTTTCAGTGAACGTAAAAATGAGGCCTTGTTTTAAAAAAAAAAAAAAAGGCTGCCAGTCAGGAAACAGCAGGAGGGAGAGAGCCGATTTTCCTCAGTGTGGTTTTAACATTACTCTTAAAGCTGCTGTATTTGGAAAACCAGTTTGGATAATAATGTTTGTGGATGGTCCTTCCATTACAAGGGAAACAGATAAAAAACTAAAATAAAATAAACATAGAGCTACAAAAAAAAAACAGTAAACCTGAGCCAGCAGGGAATCAGGCTGCTGTGTCTCTTTGCTTACACTCAGTTAAAATCCTGTGAATTGAATCCTGTGAAACAGTATTTTTATATATTATAAAAATATTATTTTATTATAAATTATTAATAAAGAAGCATTACTTTTGCTTGTTTGGTATGACACCCAGTTATGATCTGCTAAAAGAGATTTATGCACTTGCAAATTAGCCTTTTTTCTTTTTTAATCGCCCTGCAGCTTAAGTGCTACCACAAACGCTACCGCAGCCCATGCCGAGACGTGATCTTCCGGGTACAATTCCACACCTGCGCTGTTCACGACCTGGGGATTGTCTTTGGGAAAGATGAGCTAGATGACACATTCAAAGGTAAAAGACTTGCAACTCTGAAATACTACTGACAACAGCATTATAATGCTCCTGCAAACAATGAACTTATACCTATTAGTAAGTAAAACCTGAACATCTGAATGGGCGTATAATCTTTAAAAACTGCATGTGTTTTCTAGTGTAACAATATATGCATCTTTAGATATAAAGAGAAAACTCTCTCTATTTATTTTTTTATTTTTTTCTTTGCAGATGATAGATTTCCAGAATATGGAAAAGTGGAGTTTATTTTCTCCTTTGGACCAGAGAAAATACATGGTAAGGATCAATGTGTTGGGTCTTATGGCCATACTAAGCATTTTCCATAACCATACTACACTCTTATACATAATTGGCATGACTGAGAAAATTAGCTCACTCCTATACGCCCCATACAACAGTGACTCCACTGAACTGTAAATGGAACCATCCATCTCTCTTCTAGTGCTTATCTAATTCTGGGTTGCGTTGGGGCTGGTGCCTATTCCACCTGTCAAAGGGTGCAACGTGGGGTACAATTCGGACAGGTTGCCAGACTGTTGTTAGTCCAGTCCAGCTCAGCTCAGCAGAGTTTTACTTATATTGTCTTAATTTACAATAACTGTCACCTTGCCTCAAGATGCAGATCCTTCAGTGTTAGAGAGAAAACTCCAACAACATGATGATCCTTGAGGAACAGTAACTTGGTGACAGTGGGAAGAAAACAAATCCCTGGTAACAGGAAGAAACCTCCAGCAGAAACAGGCTCACCAAGAGCAACCACCAGACCAGTCCATCTTCCATGTGTAGTTTACGGTTTCAGGTAGAAAAGTGAGACGGGGTGATAGCATGCAGCAAAAGAATCCAGCCAGGTTTAAAGAAAAGAAAAAATAAAAAAAAAGCTTGTCAGTTTAGCGCAGGGTCTTGAATGTAATCGAATAGGGAAAACAATTATCTCAATATGAATTCTGAATCTCAATTTTTTTTCCCTTTATTCTGATAAAAATAGCTTTTCCCTTTTCCGGATGTAAAGACATTCACATTTTCTGCTCTGCCTCTTTGTACTTCTGGTCAAGGTGTGGACCACCTGGAGAACGGGCCGAGTGTCTCAGTCGACTACAACACTCAAGATCCCCTGATCCGCTGGGACTCCTACGAAAACTTCAATCAGAACTGCGAGGACACCACAGAAGGTGAAAATGGTAGGAATGCTTATCCTTCAAACTTTACCGTGTAGAATTCAGGTGTTACAATGCATCAGATCCACTGACTCTTTATAGATGTGCCATATGATAGTTCTCAGTCAGATTTCATGTGAGATTTATGGAATAATTTTCTTACACAATTTTCTAATTTATTTTTAACTGTGTGGATTATTGAAGTCATGGACTAAATCATGTGCCGAACCCACCGTACAGATACAGAGGACACATTCAGATCTTTTCCATTCAGACATTTTGCCCTACAAAACTTTGCTCTACAAATACCAAAAATAACCCCAAAATTGCATTACCAAGTTTTTAGGTTGTAAATGTAAATGTTGGATTGTATTTTGAAAGGAAGGAGAGGCATCGCTACCGCTGAATTCATTTGTGGTGAAATTATCACCACAGAGAAACCGAGGGCCCCTTGGGACCGAACTCAACCGCTTTCCAGAGCACAGTGTGAGACATTCCTTGGTTCAGCCACAGGCATGGACAGAAGCTTCCTTTTGAGGGAGCCGTGGTCACTCTGTGACCAAAGTGCTGCTTTCTATGCCACCCAAAAAAGGAAGCAATGTTACGCCCTTAGAAACAGCACCATACGTTAGATGGGTTTGTCTCGGATTTAACAAACAACAAAAAACCCCAAGAACGCCAAGTCCTTCAAAGAGAGGAGGAACCATCCAGCTTGTTATCTGTTGGGGTCCCAGTTAAAGCAGAACGATGTGGAGCAACATATGCTTCCATGCATGTGGTGTCTTTTTCAAAGAAGCCCTTGCATACTTCAGCAAGACAATACCAAATCACTTTCTGCATGTTTTAAATAGCAGGGCTCAGCTGTAAGCAATATTATTCCAATGTGGAAGCGTTTAAGAGACATAGCAACTTAACCAGGAAGCGAAAGACCATGTAAAGGTATAGAGTGGAGTCGCCACATGCCGAGGAACATCATCGTGTATAAAAGTCACCAACATTCTGCTGACTCAGAATGTAGGTTAGTAGTTCAAAATCTTCTCTTTCATTAATATCAGCATAAAAACTGTTTCCGGGAGCTTCGTGGCAGCTCCTGTAGGTGTACTGTGTAGGCGGGCCAGAACTTCTGTCCATGTGGTGTGTAACAAAAGCAGGTCCTGGACTGCTGAACAGCCACAATCCAATCTTGAGCAATAATAGCAGAGCATTTGACTGTCGGAACTACAGCACATGGTCTCCACAGTTCTAAAACTCTAACTTAGTGTGGTTAAAAGAAGAAACATGTTGCTGGAATCAAATTTAAAATTACCATATATATTTAAAAAATCCTAAAAAAAAAAAAGATCTTTTACTTTTAACTAACATTTTATACAACATTCCAGCATTTTTTTATTAGCTGCCCAAATAGTTAAAGGTCAGAGGTCAATTGGCTTCCTTCTATCACTGCTCATAAAGTGTCTACCCAACACTTGGCGGCAGCTTGAAATAGGCCCTACTAAAATAGAACAGGTGTAAGTCTCCGCTCACTCTGTTTCAGTGAAGGTGTGTGTGTAAATTATCTGTGTGTCCAGACCAGTCCGGTCCAAGCCGTCTGTCTCATCTTGCCTTCTGTCATCTGATGATGATACTGTGGTCAAATCTGAATTAGAATTTAATGAGATCACAGACTCGCGCGCATGATATAAGTAAGCATCTGCACATGTGGAACACACACACACCCACACGTTGTTTTTTTAGCCACTCGAGTTTGAAGTAGTCGATAAGACTTCAAAGGTGATCCCTAAATAGCCTTTTGTGCTGTGACTACTCGGCCAGCACCGTCAGACTGATGCACGGTTTCAAATGAGCTCAGTGTGGAAATAGCTTTTAAAGAAAAAAAATAATTCGCAGACTAGATAGGAAAAAGTGTTTCCAATAAATCAAAGTGTTTCCACTGTTTTTTGGCTTCACACTTGTTGGTGCTGAAAAGGCAATTAACTCCTTTGAAAGAGTGACTTTTAGAGCCGAAGGGAAAAATAGCTCTGGATTTACATCTCCACGAGTCTTAGAAAGAAAAAGAGTTGTTGTTGGGTTTGCACGCTGTCGGGATCACTGCTGGGAAAGCACAAGGCTACTTGCATGAACCCTTAGCTTATTAGGGCACTACATAAAGCTTCAAATTATAGGGCTGATGTTTTGCTGGGATCAACTTTGGGTAAGTGGTGTCTCTGTGGCTGTTAGTTTCCAAAGATTGATGTTGACTTTTATTATGTTTATTGCATAAAAACAGTTTCAGCTGCTGTGGGTTAGTTTTAGCTCAGGGATTCTTGTCATGCCTGCACCTTGCATCAGCAGAACAAGCAACATCCAAAACAACACTTACACAACTGACTATACACAACTATAACATTACAAGCCCGATTTAGACATGAGTAGTATTACCTGTAGACCTCTAATACTTTGTAATAAAGTCAACGGTCATCTGTGGTATTACTCCCATGCAAATTCCTGTGCTAGCCTACAGCACTGTGACTTCAGTTTTTCCTTCTTTCATTATTTATTCCCTTAGTTATGCAGTGTTATAGAGGTGTGTGGTAAATGAGAGTTTGGACAGGACACAGTTTGTGTTGCTTCATAGCCTAGTAAAAAAAGTATGGTCAAATATTAGAAAGGCAGTCTCTCATCGGATGATGAGTTTGGACAGCATGCATGTCAATAACTAAGGTACATTTTGCCTTCTTTCAGTGGTTCAGCCCATGCAAATCAGCCAGTCAAATTTCAGTCATGGTGGAATAAGTTCTGAGTCTCCTGGTTATATTTCTTGAATTATTCTCATTTACAGCCCCATATTTTATTCCTGGAACCTGCTAAAGTGGCTTTGAATAATTCAAATGCACCCTCAGTTTATCTTTGCTCTACAGCAAGCCATTTAAACTCCTCTCCTTTCCACGACACATTCCTTTGAGCCAGCTTCCTTTCGATTGGCTGCTCCTTGCAAAACAGAAGGTTTTAACAGCAGATGGGTGGAGCTGCTGTGCATGCAGAGCTGCGAAGACCACACTGGGGTTTATCTATTCTCAGCCATCGCTAAGATCCAAGAAAAAGATGAGAAAAACTTTTAATCTTACACTTTGACCCCTTCATTCAGGTCATCATGAGCTCTCAGCCACAGCTTTGTTTGTGTGAATGTCTCCAGATGTATCCTGGTGTTCACGATTAGGTAAAATATAGTCAGAGAAGTCAAACAGCGCAACCTAAATCAGACTGAGAGACGGTGCATTGCAGGGCATGTCAAAAGTGACTTTTTTTAGCTGCATCACAATGATTCATTAGCTCATTCATTAGCTGTCTGGCTAACATATCACGAGTATTGTCCAACCCAGGGAGACTTGATACTTTACTTTTTTGATTTTTTCCTCATTGCTTGAATTCTTTGCGAGCTTGTTGCTCTGCAACGGTCTCGTTACTTCAGGAATCTGTGTGAGGAGCCGATGTGCAGCACAGCCTGAACTCGCAGCTTCAGTGAAGGGTGGATTGTATTGTTTATTTATTTTTGTACTGAGAGTCCTTTGCGGTGTGACGGACGTTGGTTTTTTTTTTTTGTTTACTCTTATGTACTCATCTCCTCAGTTGGCCAACCCTGCTATATTTCTGAAATAACTGGAAAGAGAAGGAGGGAGAGATGACTGATAAGGAGAAAAAGAAATCGTGAGAGATGTATCTAGAGAAAAAATAGCAGAGGCTGAAGAGAGATATTTTGTTACGAGACAGTTAAAAAAACAGTTTATTAAGTAAAGTGTTGGATGAAAAGTTGTTGGAATAGAGGGATTCCAGTGTGATTAGGGTTTGCCTCAGAAAAACATTTTGCATATATTCCGCTAGGCTTGTGAGCCGCAGTTCAGTCATTTGGTCCAAACTTTGGCCCTTTTAGTCTTCACTTTCTCTCTCCCCCCGTGTCCTCTGAGGAGTCGGAGGAGTTAAGGGCAGGACTCTTCAGCTCAACTGTGAAGCTCTTTTGTGCACACATTCGCAGGAGGAGGAGTGACAGAGAATGTCAGTGTGGGTTTGTGCACGCTGCTGCTTAGCAGAGAGACTTTCTAAGAGTTACACAGTGAATTTGTGTCCGGTGCTTCTTCAATTTCCCTTCACCGTGACGCCTTTTTTCAAGCGTTGATAGCTGTTGAAGAGTTCAGCCGCGAACCTGTGTGCAGTTTGCTCTTCGGGTGACTCCGGAGTGAAACGTTGTCACTAATTCAGCAGTTTGACGTCTCTCACATGTGAGTAACGTGGAAATTTGAAGGCAATCACAGATTTGATTTTCACAGTTCCTGACGATACTTATTGCCCTCAGGTTATATATTATCCAAACACTTGACCATGTGACCTATTTGTTAATGTTTCTTAGTTCTTCAGCTTCACAAGGAAACATAAGTTTCCTTGTGAAGGAAAACATAAGTTTCCTTCACGATGTTTAATCTTTTACAAATGCTTTTATTCCACAACAACAGAAAGTTGTGTGTTTTTAGGCTCTCCATTTATGGAATCTATGAATGATTCCTACTGGGAGAAATCATCATGGAACTTAAAAGAGGGGGAGATGAGCATCCTTGAAACAGATTTTCTCATTCTTCTCTGGTCAGTTACATTGTAGCGTTCCCACATCTCAGCAAAACTGTATGAGTGCAATAATGTCTCAAGATGAAGGGTGACACTACATGTTTTGCCTGGAAGCTTTGAAACACTATAGCAAATTCTAGAAACAAGAGGACTCAAGTGTCCTTGATTTGTCTGCAGAAGCGTGTTTTTCTGATGCTGTAATGTTGCACTTTATCCAGTGCCCAAATAAGCATTTCCCTGTATGCTTTGTACTTTCTCTGCTGGAGGTTAATGCTTCCTCCTTGATCCCATGCGCATTAGTCACAGGGAGAGACGTGTGTTCCCGGACCAACAGCTCGGAGTCCAGCAGAGGTGGATCGTGCCTGCCCTGTGGGCACAGACGATTTGTTAGTAACTTCTTATAGCAATAGAGAGGGCTTTATAGTTAAGTCTGTATTTGTGAGCCACAGACTGGGGCGGGGTGGGATTGGGAGAGTTACATAAGTCTGGTGGAAATGGAAGTTGATGCAACAGCATGATATCACTGCTATGAGACTATGTTTGGGCTCATACGGATGACTGGGATTCAAATGGTGTGTTGGCCAGGTGAGCAATAAATTAGCCCAGACTGTGACATGCAGCCGTTACTTGTTCTAAAAGAATGCAGTTTCTTCTTTTGTTTTGTGGATAAATCAGAAAATAGAAAAGGACACTTCAAATTCCAGTCACATCTATTTTTTCAGTTTCTCTCAGCTCAAAGAAATACCTAAATATTAAAGGGACACTTCATCGCCAAAACAAATGAACAATTTCCCCCTCCCTTCATCCTACAGTGCCGTTTATCCGTCTAGAATATTTTGTTCTGAATTGTTCCTTGAAATGTACATGACATAAAGAAAAACTTTTCTTTATGTCATGTACATCCAGCTACAAAAAGAATCATAAAGCAAGCTACCAGCACTGCCCCGCACAGGGGGACACCATTAATGTCTGGCTAAAAAGCCTCCAGTCACAGGCTGGCACACGGTTCCTCCCGCAAAGTGTAAAGGTTGACAGGTGTAGTCAGCAGAAAAAAAGTAGTTTCTGTGTGAATCTGTGGAATTTTTTTGGACAAACTGGATGTTTTCTGGTGGCTAAGAAATGAACTTAAAACAAATTTCTTTTCTTGTCACTTTGATGACGGAAATTGCTGTTTAGTTCCACTGCACATTAAGAGTACACCATATATAGATATCTGCAGATATCTGCAGAACTGGATAATTCACACTAAAATGATCAATTGTCCCTTTAATTCAAAAACTCAAATATCAGCGTCACAATTTTTCTTGCTTTTTTATTCTTTGGAATCACACGTGATATTGCTGAAATCTTAATAATTACCCCTTTATTAATCCTTGAACAGTTCTGGTCCTTGGTCCTTCAGCAGCTCTAGAGACTTTCTAACATTGTGGCCCATATTTCCACCGGGTTGGATTCCCAAGTTTTCTTTCCTGCAGATGTTCTTATGGAAGCCAGGTTTTTCCAGATGAATTGTATTATAACTAAATGGAAATGAGACTAATGTGTACACGTCTTTGTAAAGTGCCCTAAATGCTATCGGTCTCAACAGCAGCTGTCCACCTCTTCTCATATCACTTGGCCTGAACATCTGCTTATGCCACATTTTAGCCACTCTAATGACCGTTTCCCTGATGCAAAATAAATAAATAAATCCAACTTCTCCATAAAAAATGTGATCTCATTCGAAGCACAGAGACAGTGTCAAACTGTGCAGAGGTCAAATCTCTGGCCTTTTGTGTTGGCAACAGGCTTCCATGCTATCAATCCCTCAGTCTGGTCCAAGGCTTTGGGCGGATTAGGCTGCTTTGACTCCAAACTTTGCACAGCTCCTATTGCGTAACAGCCAAGACAGAAAAATAAAGGCCTCTCTAGTTAAGACTGCACAGCACACAAAGAGAGAACAAGTGCCTTGTGTTGTAGAGTGTCCCAGTTTGGACCCTGGCTACAGGGGCACAGGGACAGGGACATCTGCTAGGTGACAGAGAGAGCATCGTGAGCTTAGGGTTTAGTTAAGATTTTTAGAATGTTTTATGTGCACTTAACTTAGAGGCTGAATCCCCACAGGAAAACCTCAGTTTATGTACTATACGGCTATCCTGAGAGAGTGGATGCTGGTTTTCCATAATGTGTGGGAATGAATGACTGGTTTGTTAAGTCCGTATGGACACAGATTTAGTCCAGCTGTGACCGGACACTCCTGTTCTCTCTCCATCTCCATCTTTACACAGCTAATCTGGCTAAAAGTGCCACTGAAGGTTCATGACATAATTAATCATGATCACTTTCCATAGACTCTTCTCACAGGGCCCTCTTTGTATCTGTCTTTTATCTGCTGTTGAGGTCTTTGCACTGTAAGTGGACACGCAGTAACACTCTCATCTTGGACATCTTGTGGATGTCACATTTGAAATAGCTAATGTCGTGTCTAGAAGACTCCCCTCGTTCCCCAATGAACGTCGAATGCCCAGACCCGACATAGGTGATGGAATACCTGCTGCACACTCACAATGGTTCTATGTTCATCTCAAAGCAAACCTTTCTTTTAATCCAGTTCAGGAGAAAATAGGCGGAGCAGCACAAAATGCCTGGCACACTCTCCTGTGGGTCATGCTTTTCTCTTCTTTTGAGCCACAGAGGTGTAAAAGCACAGGAGATCTCACTTTCATTTCAGTTCCACTGGGAATAATTGGCCTCTCCTCTGCCTTATGATTTGATGCCTAAAGACAAGTCTATTCACTGACTTTTCCTGGTCTTTGTCAGAACACAATATTTTTCACTTCACCAGGGGGAAAAAGTGTTATATTAACATCAAGGAACTTCCACTCTTCTCATCTGAGTGCTATCAATAGTTTAGGATTCCTGAGGGGCAGATCTTGGCACAATCACTGTCTAGATTCAGTCCCTGATAGCAGTAGCTCAGATTTATGAGTTTTTACCAAAACAAAGCCAGAAAGGGAAGGAGCCAGTGAGGGACTGTGGCTTTGTTGCTGCTGCACTAAAGAATGGTTGTGTAGGTTGCCGACTGGCACGGATAGGAATGGCATCGGGGCACCACCGGGGGTGGGGGGAACTTTACAAGACTGTCCTATGTTGGTAATAATTTTAATAAACATGAGCACAAAACAGAGGAGGACACCATATAATGAGTTGAAACATGAACTTATTATTTATTCCTGCATATACAATTTGTACGTCCCTCACAATTTCCTGTTGTCCCACCGAGATAATTTTGGCCAAAAATTCTGGAGGCGCCTCTGAAAAGCATGTGGAATAGCGGTAACTACTTCTGCCATCCTGGATAGATCCAAAGAAGTGGCTAGTGACACAACGTGGAGGCCAAAATAATGGATTATGATTGTTATGATTGTAATTAGGCTGTATGTACAGGCTGTATGTACTACAGCCTGTACATACTTAAAGTTATAGAATACTCACAACATACTTCATACCGTGTACATTATAACATACCATAATAGACCCATTTCTGTAATATACTTACATATCTATATTATTGCTAATATATATTGTAATATATCTATATCACTAAAGCACTTCTGGATGGATGCAAACTGCATTTCGTTGCCCTGTACCTGTGCATGTGCAATGACAATAAAGTTCTATTCTAATTACAGGGTTATTTGTAAATCAAAATCAGTGAAAAAATTGAAAACTGGTATTTTTGCTGGGTAGTATGCTAAAGAAATACCACCAAAATAAAAAAGGTCATAATTTTATGGTAATTTTTTTTTAATGTAGGTGCCCTGCTTTTTCTCTTCTTGCCTCATGTCTTAAAAAGTAAAGAGCAACAGCAGTCACTTGGGACACTGTCACTATCACAATAAACTGAGGTGTTTTTGTTTTGGGCTGAACGTACTTGAGAGTTTAACCCAATGTAAAATCATATTGACTCAGCTCTAATAGCAGGAAGTATCAGTTAGGAGCAAGAGCGGTCTCTGTCTGAAGAATTTATGAGGATGTTGACTAAAACAAGAGCCGACAGGAGACGCTTTGAGGAAGATCTGCATAAACTATCAAGGCTTTAAGGCAAATATTGCGGTTCTGTCTTTGTAGTAAGTCCAGACCATGGGTATGAAGAGTTAGCTCATCAAAGCTTCTCTTCACCTCTGGAGTAAGATAGCTGCAGCCAGCTCATCAGACGCTCTCCTCATTTGGCCCTCAAGATTTTTCCTTTTGCAGCCCTACTGCTAACGACCGTTGATGACTTTTCCTGAGACACAGCTTCATCCAGGATGAAACATAATGCTCTGCGAGGATGAGCTGTTGGGCTGATTTATAGCTTGTGGCGTGCGTAGGTTATGGCTGTGCCTTTGGGTTTGTTTTTAGTAGTATTTGTGCTAAATATAGTTACTCTGTGTGACCAACATTGGCTACAGGTTACCGCACACCTGGATAGGGTTAGATAAGATGAATATGTTTTGATGCTAATGTACTTTATGTTTATCTTTGAAGTTTATTTTTGGAATACAAACATTAGTACCTGTAATCAGGACAGTGTTTGCCAGTCTGAAGTCATCGATAGGTTTTTTTTCTGACTACTCGAAAAGACCATCCATTACCGTGCTCTTTGTTTCCCCAACTCAGAGAATCTGCACTTACGCAGATTGATTCACAGTGATCTTTAATGTATATTTAATGAGCTGCAAGGCAAGTGTTCATTTAGCAAGAACAAGTTGCTGTACTTACATTTGACTGGCAACTGTGAGTGTTGGTATTAGCCAAACTGTGCTTACATGTGCATCCAATCTCTTCATAATAATAATAATAACAACAACAACAACAACTCTTCTACCATGACAAGCACTATGCTGCTTTGTTTTTGTCCCAGGTCAGCTTTATTAACTTGTACTGACTCTTTTTAGTCTTCACAAGTCCAATTAATCCACCCTAGGACATCTAAAATCCTCTTGAGTGTAGATCATTTACGAGACCGCAGTATTACTTTAATCTGTCCTTGAGTCCAGTCATACAGTAAAAGTAGACTTTGTTGCCAAATCAATAGTTAAGCCATTAACTTTGACCAAAAACGGCACCAGGCTATACTAATATATTGTCAAATCGTTTTGTCATTGCTTTTTATTAGTGCAACCTTTAGGGTCAGAAAACATGGACTACCCCATCCTGTCTGGTTTAGGCAGCAGTGCCCACACACACACACACACACACACACACACACACACACACACACACACACACTTTTTTTCCTCTCAAGACGGCCACATGTATGTTTATACTTGTAAGCTTGAGGAGAAACATGCTGTAAGAGGGAGGGTCAATTGCCACAAAGGTCATAGCTCAGAGTTCAGAGATTAGGAGGTCACACAGTTGCACCATCTGGCCCACAGAACCTCAAAATATCTGACACCATTTTCTAGCTACAAGTCTTCTCAGTTTCTTTTATCCATTTATCTGTTTTTATATGGTACTGTAAAAAATATTGAGCTACATACTTATCAGAAGAAAGTGGAGAAAAAGATAAAGCAATGTACTGAAATGTGCAAACATACATGGGAATACTGTATCTAAGGCAAAAACAGATTTTGTACAGGTCTAACGGGGGTGAAAGTCAATTCTTCAAGACAACCTGAACTCTCTTAGACAGCTTTCTTGTATTTTCTTTGAGTAGTCTTCAGGAATTCTTCTTGAGGCTTCTTGAAGGACATTTAGAGCTCTTTTTTTGATGTTGGCCATCTTTTGATCTCAAACTGCTTCAATAATTTTGAGGTTCGGGCTCTGGGGAGGCCAGTCCATAACTGATAGTGTTTCGCTGTGTGCCTTCCTATCTAGGAATGCTTTTACTGCATTGGCAATGTGTTTGGAATCATTGTCATTCTGAAAGATGAAACTGTTGCCAAGCCGTTTTCTTCCCGTTTCCCTTCTTTAAGAATGACTTCTTCACAGCCACTGAGACCACTTCTGATGAGGCTTCATTGGATCAGCCTATTTCTTAGAAACACAATTTTCAGATACTGTTCATCTGCTTTAGATTTCTTACACACACACTGCACATCATCCCGAGATGTGCTACAATTTTGTCTCTTTCTGAATTACCTTGTTGGCGCAAACATAGAATTTTATACTCGTCAAACTGTGTTATCTTTTCAGCATTTTTCATATACTCAAGATTGGGAACAATGTCCAAAGAAAAACTTTGAAATATCATCCAAAATCCTGGACAACTATTAGTATTACTACTACTATTAAGATCATTAAAAAATGACAAGAATGTCTAGCTTCTTAGAAGCAAAACATGAAGAAAAGAGGACAGGCCTAGGACATTTGCACAGTACTATACATCGTAGACTCTACTGTATCTCTTGGTGATGGTGTTTTTGTTGTGTTTGGTCTGGTTGCTGGCCTCCTGCTTTTTCCTAAAGCATTACATGATAAAGTGTTTGTCACACTCAGTCTTGTCACTAATGGAGCGGATGTAGACTAATTGGTCATTCCACACTGGTAACACTTGGTCCAGTCTCTCCTGCTGCGTTATAATTAGTTAAAGCTACGAGGTCTGGATTGCAGATATTCTCCTCCAAGTACTGTGTTCGGGATCACTGAGCAAGTATTTACCTCCTAGGGATTATATAAAAACACACCAGCGTGGACACACACAGTGTGGAGCATCATACGTACACATGCCCTTTCTTAGCAAATGAAGGAGCCCTGTCAAAGGTTATTTGTAGAGGCTCCCATTGGTTCACTTCAACCAAAAGAAAACAGCAGACATAGCAGCACACACAGAAGCAGCCTCAACATAAATAGTCCTGCTCCGCTAAGAAAAGTCTCACAAGTGTAAAGTGACAGATTAGATTTCCTGTAGTACAAATCATGCCGATCAGTCACGTCGTGTCTCAAGTGAAGACACAAGCCGAGGGATGACTATGCTGGGCTTTTACTGGATGTGACAGTGGAACAGCTGGAGTCATTGCAATCAGTACAATCATCAACATTACTCAAAGAACAGACCAGAAGGAAGGATATGAGGAAGGAAGATGGGAACTGGTGACAATCTGCCACTCAAAGTAGTCCAACTTCCACTGAATAGCCCTAAAATGTGGATATATAATGTTTTTATTTTCAGTCAGAGTGACACATGTGATTTTTGTCCATTATTCTAGATTATGTTGTCGAATAATAAAGTGGTTGTCCAGTTTGCTAATAAATACAAATGGCTAGGTGATATGCACCACACACTTTTCCCATGTTGGGGTTAGAAGATATAACAAACAGCTACTGTGACTCATCTGCGTCACTCTTTATCTGTTGTTTTAGCTGGACAGTAACTGCATAAATCAGATCAGCATTTGCTCTTCTGGGTTTTTTTGTTTTTACCCACTACGCTTTTCTGTTTTCTCCATCTGCCTGCACCAGGGTGGAGTTTGCTCCCTGCTTCCTAGCTTTGAGAGTGCTTGTTAAATGACTGTTGGACGATGTACTGTAGCTCTTTCCATTACACGAGTGTTTTCAACACTGATGGACTGAGGGATGGGCATCTGTGTGTGCATGAATATGGCTACGTATATTACTGGATGTTTGAATATGTTATTCAGCTTGTCTCTTCTATTTATAACATTAACTGGCATGGAATATATTATGTATTAGAATATAAATGTCCATAACTCATAACAAGCCATACATTTCAGAGAGAACCTAAAGGGACTGATGTCATTTGATCAAACGCTATACAGTGGAATTCAGTGGCCCCTTACCCTCCACCTCTCACATAAACCGTCAGCCAGCCTGTTGTGATAGACCTCCCACATGCGCACACATAGCAGAGGCAGCCTTTAGACTAGTGCGCGCCACCGAGCAGCCAGCAACAGCAGCAGTCGCTCTCCATGCAGACAGCGAGGTATTCAGGAGAGAGAGGAGGAGCAGGAACAGTAGCCAAAACCAACTCCCCCAACTCCTGCTGTAATCCTTCATGTCCCACCCCGGGGGCAACTCTGCAGGGCTTTTCCCAGCTTAGTTTGGGACTGTACTCTCATCCTCTGCTCACACAGGTAGGGGAACCACCTCCTGCTAAGGTCTTTCCGCCGTTTCCTTTGACAAGGCTGTGACTTAACTTTGAGTTAGCTTGTTAAAGTGGTGTAGCTGAGGCAGGGAGGATGTCAAATTAGCTGTGCTGGCGTCACATTTGGCTACTGGGCAGGTGATTATAAAGGCACTGAAATGGAGAAAGTGAGGAGGGCTCTTCTTTCATGACTTATGTCTATGTTTATCGGCATGACTGTTGCATTAAAAGTAAGTGTGTGTGTGTGTGTGTGTGTGTGT
>NW_005187472.1:1120892-1156710 GCF_000239375.1 Pundamilia nyererei
CACACACACACACACACACACACACACACACACACACACACACACACACACACACACACGTGTGCATGCGCTCATGTCAGTGGAAATAGGTTGATACCCACTTGATACCCAAGTAGTTTCATGGGCTACATAAATGTGTCATGATGACTTGATTTGGAGTGTCCTGTTTTACAAGTGAACTTTTCAGTAGAGACTTAGGGGTATAATACAGAATAACAACTACCAGAAGTCTAATCACTTATTCTAATTGGTATGTACTATGTGTAGTAACTATGGCAACAGCCTTGAGTATTGATACAGTGAGTTGACTTAACTGCTGCTACTGTATACATCCAATATAAGCCTCCAAATGCTGTAAATCTGCAGCGGGCCATATCGGAAACACTATAACAGTGGTTACCATAACGTCTTTCTCTCTGCATGTGCCCCAAAAATCTACCGAACTCGTTAGCGGCTCAGTAGTAGAAAACCGATGTTTTTGTGACCAGGAGCCACCAGATTTGTTTCCACCAGCACCCTGACAGAGTGTCATTCCCTTGGCAAGTTGCCTCTGGCCAGTCAAGGAGACCTTGCAGTACTTGGCTTGTATACACCCACTGAGCTCCATTACAGAGCCCCGTATTCACTAAAGCTGAGATGGAGATCTCTATAAGGTACCGAGATACAGACAGCGTCTTTGTGCAGCTTCTTTTCCAGCTGTAAAATCTGATTTTGTTATCAGGGCGTGCCTATTCATGCGTTATGAGTGAGGAACTTTCATAGATAGTGGAAGAGGAATTGTTTGAGAAGGTACCGTTTTTCCTCTTTACTCTCCTGAAGCGTGTTTAGCTGTCGGTAAATGGTGTTACAGGATGTCGGTCGTGATTTTTGTTGGCATTACATTCTTGAAGATTGGATTCCTGTTACGGATCACATGAAAATGTTGCTAATTCAGTTGGCATTGGGCTACTGAGTTGGCTGGATGAGAGAGGGGAAAAAGCGAGCATGTAAGCTCATGTGTATAAATACACACGTGTTTTCAGCCTTTTTTTTGTTGTTTTGCTTTCAGTTGCATAGGCCAGAAAAAGCCTGCAGGACTTCCTTACTCAGTGAGGCAGATTTTTCCAGTGATGACTAAAATTTTCTGTTTAGGGCACCCTACTTCCTCTTCATTAGACTTGTGGCTGAGTTTGGATCTACAATATAATGTGTCAGTGTGTGTGTGTGTGTGTGTTTGTGCACGTGTTTGTGCTTGTTTGCAGCGGCACTTCAATCTTGGCTTATGCAGAAACAACTCAGCAGGTTACATCTGCCGTGTATAGAGATCTATTTATTTTATATGAGACCATCATGTTTGCGGTTTTGGGGATCATAAAAAAACAAGTTAACCACCAGTTCATCTGCTGATATACCAGTATTTCTCAGGTGACACATTTAATGCAATTGGCTTGAGAAAGTGCAAGGCAGACCCTCGTGATTTCATCGTTTTTTCCACAGCGCATGCCACAGACCCGGCTCATTTCCTGAAGCTGGTAGAATAGGTGGACACGAGCCAGTGTTTAATTTTACTGCAGCTGCTTTGGCTATACCCACAGAACCTCTTGATGTCCAGCATCTCTGATAGTTCCTCACACTTTTTTCTTCTTCGTAATGTCTTGATGAATCCCATGTGTTTATATTTTGAAGATTAACAATTACAGAAATAAATGTGCAAATTGCTGTGGCTCTAAAAATACTTGGGTAACAGAAAATTGAAGGTTTGTGGAAAATGTAGGCATCTTTAATAGTTGTATTTTGCTTAATGTGATTCTAATGATGCTTTTTCATACTTTTGTTTTTAGAAGTCATTCATACCCAAGGACCCCTGGATGGCAGCCTCTATGCCAAAGTACGCAAAAAAGAATCTGTTGACGGAGTAGTCACATCGAACGGCCTTCCACCCTCTGCTATTGAACATGCTTTACCTGCGGTTGACCATGCCTTGTCTGTGAGCAGCGACTCAGGAAACTCTACTGCCTCTATCAAAACCGACCGAACTGATGAAGCAACAGCAGCCCCTCCGGCTTCCACAGTGAACCAGACACACATTCCTGTGGGTGAGGAGTTACCCTCGGTCCATCAACACGCTCCACCTGCCCAACAGTCTATCAGTCCGCAAGAGAAAAAGGAGCTAGAGCAGCTACTGAGTGGCTTGGAGGGGCCCATGCACAGACAGGCCTTCCTATCAGCTCCGGCATCCGCTGTTGGAGCGATGCTTCACCTGGTGCCCGCACAGGTCCATGTTAATGGACATGGTAACATTGACCGTGAGACCGACATTCTAGATGATGAGCTTCCTACCAGTCAAGAGGGCAACAGTGTTGACAGCCTTGGGACGTTCTCTTCCACAGATGGGCGGGCTACACCAGCTGATCTCTACTATCAGTCTGAGTCCATTATCAATGGTCAGGACCACGTGCCATATCTGGAGCGCAACGTCCCAGAAAAGCCTCTGGAAACCGTCCAACCACAGCTTGGCATATCTGGCAAGTCTGTCACGTTGCCCCACAGTGATTCTACCCCATTCTCTGGTAGTTACATGCCTACTCAGAATGGCAGTCTGTACCGCTCTCAGTCTTTTGGTGCAGAGTTAAAGTCAATGCCACAAGCTCCCACTCGCACCACTAGTAGCAGGGATGCCGTCCAGCGCGGTCTCAATGTTTGGCAGCGGTTCGGAGTGCCAGAAGAGCCAGTAACTGAAGGCCTCACTTTTAGTCCGCCTCCCACTGTTGCAACCATGCCCAGCCACCACAGCCTGCCACAGTTCCCTCATCGCCACAGCGCTTCGCAACAAGAGATTGAGCAATCAATTGAAACTCTTAATCTCCTTATGTTGGACCTGGAGCCAGGCCATTCGCTGGTGACAAAGTCCCAAAGTGCTCCATTGCGCGAAAACTCTGCTGTAGTGACCACACAGCCATCCTTTTCTCAGAACCAAACCAGGCCCTCCTACCTGCCTGATTCCACCATTCACACCCATTTTTCAGGCCCCATGTCCAGCCACTCATCACCGCCTGTGAAGCCTAGTACATCAGAACCTGCACCTGTCCAACGATCTCCGAGTTACACCTCTGGAACAGCTTCAACAAGTACTTCCTCACAAGCCTCCCCCACTGTAAGTTGCCAGATCAAGACAGTCAGCACTTACCCACCAACAACGCTGCCCCAGTCTGCAGAGGCCTCTGAACCCCAGAAAAGCCCTAGTGCATCTTCAGCATCACCCCAGCCAAGAGACAGTGAGCCTGATGAGGTCTTTAACATTGAAGGTCTGGTGGCCCAAAGAGTGGCTGGTAAGATCACACAGTTTATTTTATGCTGACCCTTATATATGTATAGATTTTAAAACTTATGATAATGCTGCAGGTTGTATCTTCAAAGGTATTTGCTGTATATTATCTGACAGCTTTCTGTATTCTTTCTGGCATGTTAAAAAAAACCCCGTTAAAATCCATTTTTACTACAGATTGATGTATGGGCACTGAACTTGACCTACAGTACATTCAACTATGTGTGTCAATAATACTTACTTTCTATTTTTGTTCAGCCACGATAACCACGAAGTAGTCAATTTGATATGACATTCAACAAAAATGTCATATCAAAATTGCTTGAAGTGGCACAGTCTGTGGAAGTTTATACTCAAATACTTCAAAATAGCAAACTGTTGATGTCTTTGAAAGTAAAAAATAAGATGAGCTTTCTGTCTAAAAAGCGTTACTTTATTTTCTACTATTTGTCATAAAGCTCTTTAACTAGTTTTATATACAGCTGACAGATACCGTTTCTAAAATGTAGAGTCTGTTTTACTAAAGAGTTCAGCAGCTGACATTGTCTCTTTCTACAAAATTGTCCAAATTTCTACCATGAGGACTGGCACAGAACTGACTAGGCCAAACTCTCTTACTACAGCCCCCTGTTACAGTCATGTGAAAAGTTTTTACAGGACACTTTACAGTCCTAAATAAATGCCCCCTTACTGCTTCTATAGGAAATTAGGGGGTAGAACATCACTGCATGTCGTGATTTTACAAAAGTTGCATCTAAACAAACAACAAGACTTCTAGCACAATGTCCTTTGGACGGATGTTTGGCCATGATGCACGGCAGCATGTCGAGCAAAAACCAACAAAAGCTTCATACCATTTATGAAGCACAGTGGCGGATGACTTTGGCTTGTTTTGCACCCACAGAACCTTTGGAATCATGATTGAACTCCTGTAGTGAGACCTTAAGAGGGCTGTGCAAGAATGAATTCCTGTAAACGTCAATGAACTAAAGCAGGCCAAAATTCCTCCACAATGAAGTGTGAGACTAATGAACTCACACAGTAAATAATTACTTAAACCTATTGCTGCTAAAGGTGGGTCTAGATATTACTTAATCGCGGGCTGTAGTTAGTTTTTTACAGGACATCAAGGAGTCTGATGGAAACTCATTCACATGACCGTCACTGTACATTTAGTTCATAATTGGCAGCAAATGTAGAATAATGTAGTGATGATTAGAGTTGATGCCATCATCTGTGCACTGTATACACATCTCTCTTGGAAAACACTGTTCAGCCCTTATCTCATTTCCTGCATGTCACATCATCAGTCCCCGTCACTCAGGCTCAAACAGGAAGGGTTCTCTCCAGTCCACCAGGTTGACTATCCCTAGATAAGCTTGGGAGACATCCTGCAGATCGGCAAGAAATTGAACAAAGTCAACATGACGAAGTGCGATAGCCATGACCTCAGATAGCGAACATGAGGCTTTCCAGAATCAACAATACTTCATTCTGCTGCCATTTGAATGTAGAACACTTTTTACATTAAGGAGCACAAAATGGTAGTTTTTGTTCTTGTAACATCAGGAATTAAAAAATACCTTTTACTTTCTTTAAAACAGAAATATACTTATGTAATTTGTTTGGGGACTGTGAAGGCAACATTGTGTTACCTCTGGGTTTTTTTAATGTGTGTGTGTGTGTGATTCACTCTTGTTTTCAGGAAAAAGCATCTTTTATACAAACAGAAAATGTCTGTTATCTCCTCGTTCTGCTGTTCTTATCAGACCCCTCATCCCCCATCTCCTTTTTTCAGTTTCCTCATCATTCTTCTTTCTTTCATGATTCATCTGTTTACCCCAGAGTACTCGGCTCGTGTCCAAAGTGTCATCCCCAGCATGACCTCTTCTCAGTCTGAGCACCGCCGTTCTCACTCCCTCTCGGGTTGGTTCTCCCATCCTGTCTGAAGGAACACTTCAAAAAAAGGAAAAAGAAAGAAAGGAGATCCCCTCTTCTTCTTCTTCTTTTGCAAGTGTTGCTTCAAACCGAGTCTGTATCTGCTTTGCCTTTGACTGATGTGGGCTTTGGTTTGCATTTTTAACCATTTTTCTTGTTTAATACTAGACTGCCCCCATCTGCTCATTTTGTCTTTTTATTCCACTTCCTCCCTTTTATACGTTTCTCTGTCATCATCAGGTTTGAGGTGCATCATCATCAAACTAACCACTGATTCCTTTCTTTGTACACGCTCACACTTCATCTATGTTTGTTCTGAGCTGCTGAGCTGTTTTCTTCTTCAAGGTTAGGGAATCGCCCCAACTGTGGTGTAAAAAGAAGGGGAAAAACCCCCTCAATTGGATAATGTTAAAGTTTCACAAGAACGACACAGGGGAAGCACAAAGGAGGCTCTGTCCCTTGCCAGGAGAGTGCATGTCACAAGATCCGTTTTGCCAAACTTGGGAAACAATACCGAGGCCAGGATACACTGGGCTCATTCAAGGCTGAGTTTTTTCTCTTGTGCTACTTTCAAGATTTACAAAGCCAGACAAAAGACACCGAATGTAAAAGAGGGACCACAGTCCTAGTTGGAAACATCACTAAAGTGCTATATGTCCCCTGAGAACTAGTGACCACAATGCAGACAGGATTGTTCTGTGTAAGGGGTCAGTCTGGCCTCTCCACCACAGACAGTAATATCCTTTGCAGTGATGCAACACTACATCACAGTTAAATGTTAAAATGATCTAGGATAGAACTGGAATAATCTCTGAGATCATATTTACAGCCATGACATTTATATACAACAAACTCCCAGAACTATTCACGCAAATGTCATGCAAAAGTGCAGATCATTAAGACGGCTCAGTTCTCTTATTGATCTGAACACTTTCCCAGTAATACAGTCTGCTCAGTCTGGCCTTAAATGCCCTTTCTTAGTTGCAGAGGTGCACATATGGAAACGGCGTTTTTCACTTTAAAAGAAAAGAAAAAGCACGCCACAGGATCACAGATCAAGTTTGTTTTTCGAATCAATGCCATGATATAGTTGGACTTTCAAAAGCTCAGAAATAGGAGATGAGAGAAAAAAAAAATCAGTTCAAGGGATTACCAGCAGCCCCAGCTGGAAACTATTAGCTGTCGCTAAGGCAACGGCATGGTGTTTGACAGTGCTCCGCTGTAGAGCAGTGTATCATGGGTACATCTGGTTGTCAGTTTCCAGCCTCGGTGTGATGGTGTGTTTCTGTTCTGGGGGTGTAGACTGCATACTTTTAAAGCTGTCTGGATGAAGATTTTGGCCAGTGCTGAAATATCTGAGGCATTCCACCTACGCCGGCACCGATTTCTGCCTTTTAAAATTGATGAATGACTTATATACATAAATTAATAACAGGCATTTGGAAAGTTCTATTCAGTTTTGGTGATAACTCACAGGAAATTCTTTTTAACATCTCAGGTTTTGGTAAAAGCAGTGCCTGATAACTTTAATCCCAACTGTCTGACTGCTACATCTCCAACTTTTCTCCTAAGATATTTGGCCAAATCTTTTTTGTCTCACTTCAAAGTGGAGCCGAGTGAAGGGAATATCAATATTTTTATTTTTCCACAACAGTCAGGCTTTCAAGATGTCCACAAAATCATCTGCCAGTGTTAGGATGAGAGAAGCGCTCGGTCACACCAGCGTTTCCCACAGAATCTGCAGCAGGGTGGTGCACGCTTTCTTATAACAATTAAGGAATTCTATATGCTGTATATATATATATACACACAGTCATTATTTTCTGTTGCAGCTTTTTGAGTGGACAGAGTCCAACTCCACCGTCTTGAATGACAGCTGGTAGTTTTTGTTTTGCGTTGCAGTCTCTGTGAACCTGTTGTACACCTGCTGCAGGTTCTGGGTTCTGGTTAGCTCACACCCGATTTCCAGAGCAGAAGATGATCTGCCAGCAGCTGCAGTGTAAAATGGTCCAGAAAAGGATGGCTCCAGTGGCTGATAGAACATGTACATAGGCTGCGAATAGTTGGGGCTCGCTGGTTAGTGCTGACTTTAAAAACGTAGCAAAAAAAAAAAAAGGGAGTAAACTTTATCTCCCTGTAAGGATATTCCGTCTGTACAAGGCATCTTTTCATTTAGGTCTGAATTAGAGGCATAAATAAACATAAAGGTAGAAGCAGGGGAAGAGTTGGTGACAAAATTTGAAACAAGATACTTGTTAAAAAGTGTAAACAGGCGCCTGAGAACAAGCACCATCACAGCATTTATAATCCGCCCACTACCCTCTTTGTTTCTTAATGTTTTTTTCCTTCTTTTCACTTCCTCCCATTAACCTCCATCTAGTTTCAAAGCACTGGGCACCCAGTGCTAATCTTTGGAACTGGCTTTTTCTGCTTTGGCCAGCATTTCAGGTATTGCTACCTCAATCCTTTGAGTCAGTGCTGAATATTAGCATACAAAAAGCCTCTTTACTCCAATCCTGTTTGTTTTATGCTGCTAGCTTTTCTCTCTGCCTCTCAGTTCAAATGAGATTAGGAAAAATCAGCTTATTGGCTGCTCTGAAGTTCAGCCAAAACATTCAGTTTGCACCAGCACATCAAAGAGTTTGTAACAGAACATTTTGTCCTAGTATTAAAGAATTGTTGCATAGAAGACGGGAGTATCATTCTGTGTGCCACATTTCCAACATTTTGTGGGTTTCTTCTGAATAACGCTGTTGACCTTCCGGCTTCTTCTTCTTCTGATGAGCAGCTAATCCGTTCTTAACTTTTTTTTTTGTATGTGCATGTTAAATTTGAAAGGACCACGGGCTCCTGGCGATGCTTTGCCTGGTTTGATTGTCTGCAAAACACACACAGTGGCCTGTGCATTGAGCACTAGCGATAGCTGACAACCATTAACATTCGGTGGCGTTGATGGAAGTGATGGAGTGAAGGCGGATAAAAGAGAAGCAGCAAGCTTTTGCCAAGTTGTAACACTCACTTGCTTTTCTTAGGCGTCCAGGCCCGTGTGTCATCCTTGGATGAGCCCACAGCTGCTCCCCGCCGTCGCATCACCAGCGAAGGCCAGAACCAGAACGGACCAGATGACAGTACGTCTCCTGATGTCCCACTTCGCTCTCCTATTCGGTGTGTTTCACCAGAGTTTGTCAACGCCATAGCGATGAACCCCGGTGGACGGCCAAAGGAGGTAGAAAACGCACATTTTAGAACTGCTTTTCACATTTTCTCTGCACCAGCGATGGCAGTTTCTTTTTTTCTTCTCATCTCATCTCTTTTCCTACTCCAGAAAAATATGCACAGCTATCGAGAGGCCTTTGAGGAGATGGAAGCAGGTCACATCAGTCCTACACCCACAGTTGGTGGTGAGGTGTTTCCCCAAACCCCTGCCTTCCCCGTCTCACCGCAAACCCCTTACTTCAACCTATGTAAGTCCCCCCTCCGGCTGACAGAGGGCACTGTGGAGCTCAGGTGTAATTACCTTTTCAAGATTTATATCCTGGAATTTAACAAATTATTATTTTTAGCCTTTTTTAATCCAGCACTGAACCTGCATTCTTTCTGATGGCCAGCAGATGGCGACTCTCCTGGTCGCAAAATGAACATATAGAATTCTGTGAGAGGATAACCCAACTTGACACTCGATCTATGACCTCAGTTAACACTGGATTGTTTATCTTCCCCACCAACTGTTTCAAATCAAATTCAGTAGGACACGAGGTTTGTTTAGCAAAGTATGCTCTCCAGTTACAGTAAAAAAGATAATAAAACAGGATAAGCTTTATTAGTGTTGACAAATGAGTTTGTAACTTGGACAAAAGAGTTTTTGACAAGAACTATGTAGACAAACCAGCATATAAGTTTGAAAGCATATCCACATACATCCATCTACCCCCTCTTAGTCTCTCACACACCCAACAAAAAAGGTCATGCATTACATAACAGTGTCTTAGCCAGCTCTGCCAATTACCTCATCCAGTTCTCTTGCGTATCTCCTCTTTGGGCACTCCCATAAAAATTAGTTATAAAACGCAGACACTGTATTTTTAACACTTATTTTGTGGCCGAAGATATTTCCTCCCACTTAAACTAGGAACACTGCTCAGGAACACGTCTCAGTCATACGGAGCTGCACATTTTTTTCACAAAGCAAACCTAAATGTTTGCGAAACAGGGAGAAAAAAAAATAGTTGGACTGGGTTTAAAAACATGAAGATGGGCCAGAAAACTTTTTTTCCTCCAGCTGTGCACAAACTGGTGTTAACTGGTTACCAGTTAACTAAGAACAGTTTTGCAAGTCCTTTGCAAAACCTGTTGAAAGCGCATGGTTGGCTAAATGATGAGCGCACGTGACATCGGATTTATTTCCCACCAAGCTGTCTTCTGAGTAGTGTGTCTTCAAATCACCTGTCCCTCCCTCGCTCTAAAGACACACACACACCAAAACCACTGATTAAAGGTGACACATCAGGGTCTCAAGTACAAAGAATTGATTAGGATTCTTTGGTAAGTGGAGGATGCACGGCTCTACCGGAGTTCCACTGTCCCACAACGTCAGCCATAACGACCCCCTCGCCCCCATTACCCGCCATGTACTACAATCCTGCACCGCTTTGGCATGAGAACCACACGAGAGCAGCACTTACAGTTAAAACTCTACAGATTAGGACATGCAGACTCAAACACACACACACAGCACAGCCATTATCATGAACTTTTACACTCTCTAGAGCTGCTGCTCTCAGTGTATATTGTTGTCAATTGTGTTTGGGGTCATGTTGCTGCCTTATTTCACTGCATTGCCTCCCTTCCCCTGTCAGTCTTACCCAGCTAGAGTGTCTTGATCTGATAATTCTGTTATCTTGATTTTATTTTAATTTGGGCTGGAGGGGAAAAAAGAGAAGTGGGCATTGCAAAAAAAAAAACAGATGTAAGATAGGTAATGTTTTGGAAAGACTCAACAGGAGTATTACATATTTGTTGTTAGAGTCACACAGGTCTAATGGCTAAAGCCTCAGAAGTAACATATTCCTCTTCTTATCTTTCCCTCCAGTGTCAGTACAGCAGAGACTGTCTAAGCTCGTGTTTTACCCCGTTACTGGTCACATGCATGTTTTGCCCCTCCATCAGAGCATGAGGCATGGGCACCTTCTAAACACTGCACTCGTGTGTGCTAATTGATGGAAATGCAATACTGTGTCTTGACAGCTTTTCACCTGTTAATTTAACATTAATAGGTTTAAACATTAAGTTAATTAGATTGCCTCATAATTTTCTAAAACCAGTGATGAGTTAGTGTTAAACTGTGTGAGCAGGTAGCAGCTGTCAAGAGGTCTGTAATGTACCATGGTGCGCGGTGATAAATGTCTGGTATCTCTTCAGGTCGCTCCCCTCCTGGTCTTGCCAAGACTCCACTGTCAGCCCTGGGTTTGAAGCCCCACAACCCAGCAGAAATCCTCCTCAATCAAACAGGCTCAGGTTGGTTGCAACAGTTTCAGATTCTGGTGATGCAAACACCTTTGGTTATCGATAAATGAGAGTCAAGTTGCCACTCCTTTCTAATGACGTATATAAATACAACTGAAGATCATTTTATAAGCATACATTTTAGTTCAGATGAGCTGAGAAACAGAAATAAAAGGAGTTTGGTTAAAAATGACAAGACAACATTTAACTGCTGCTAATATTTCTTTCCCTAAAGACACCAAACACTAAAGTTTCCAACCCCCTTGATACGTCTTGGGTTTTTTTTGTTTCTTTTACAACATTTTGTTCTTTGGTTTATCCCAATGATGCTTCACAGATGATGAAAGCAGTGAGAGTGAGGAAGGTAAGAGCTCCAGTATAATGCCACATATCATCATTCACTTTAACCCTCTCCACCCCATTTTTCTCAACATATTTAGTCTTTTTCCGTCCACGTGTCACATTCGGCAAAGCCATTCCCGTTTTTAGTTGCCATCAGAGTTAAGTAATAGTGTATGCTGCTTTTCGGAGTGGTCTTAAGTACCACTTTAGGCTATTATTTGCATTTTATCACCCTTATGGACAATAATGAGGCACCCCACCCTGGAAAATCAGAAACCCAGTATAGAGCTTTTATTTATTTAGGCGTGTCTTTCATATACAGCACCAAGAAGCTATGTGGAGTCTGTCGCCAAGTCAGCAGCGGCAGGACGAGAGCCATGCACATCACATAGAAGCCTTACTCCGCTGGGAGATGCTACAACCAAGCAGAGAAGTCAAAGTCCCACCACCACTCACACACTGAACCCACCTTTGTCCAGCAGCAGTCCCATACAGAGCTCACCGGGGTAAGATGGGCCTGTCTTATAGTCATGTTTAGCCTTCTCCTTGAGTACTTGTACTCCTCCGTGAGAAGCTATACTGCATTATTACGCACGCTTATTTAGTTCTCTTGCTTCTCTTTCAGCGATCACCCTGTAGCAGAGAGCAGTGTTAGCACTCCGTCCCAACCCACTACTGATTCCGGGTTCCGCTCCCAGCCTACAGAGAGTGCCTACCCCACTCCTACTCCATCATATCAAGCCTTGAATACCCCCACTTCATCCTACCTGGATTCTAGCTCTCCAACCTCCTCCTACCTTGGCACTGCAACACCCACACCACCTTACCTGGGTCCCAGCACCTTGTTAGGAAGCTACCCGCTCAGTTCAGAACCAGTTCAGACCACACTCGGCCATGGAAGCCCCAGTAAACAGATCCAGACCAACATCATTGGCTCTACTAACAACCCCGTCCTCCAGCAGCGCCCCAGTAGTAATCAGGAAGTTCCCGCCATGAGCCAGCAGACATCACCAGCTAATGGCTTTGAAGTGGGCGTGTCGGGTCTCAGTGGCAGTCCCGTCCTCGGTCATTGTCCATCTCAGGGAGCGCAGAGCAGTCCAGTCCTCAACAGGCAGGCTGCTATGGGGCCAGGGTCCCAACAGAGCCCAGTCCTCAGCAGACAGCCGTCCCTCGGTCAGCCTATTCAGAGCAGCCCTGTGCTCAGCCGACAGCCATCGATCACACAGGCTCAAGGAAGTCCGGTGTTGGGCCGTCACCCCTCCATTTCTCAGATGTCCCAGAGAAGCCCCAGTTTAGACCGTCACCCCATGCACAGTGGTTACACGACACCAGATGAACGACACGGGAACCTGTCACGACAGAGCAGTTCTTCGGGCTACCAGGGACCACCAACTCCCTCATTCCCCATCTCACCTGCAGGCTACCAAGATGGAGGGATGATGGGGATGGGTTTAGGGTTCAGGCAGGGCAGTCCAGCCCCTGGATTTCAGCCCCAGCTTCCAGAGAAGAGGCGCATGTCAAGCGGCGATAGACCAAACGGAGCGCTGTCCTATGGCACGATGAACGGGAAGATGATGCCCACAATGAGTGGAGGAGGCAATCCCAGCTACTTCCACACACTTTCTGACTTTTCAAGGTTCACTATGACTGGTAAGTACATACAATTTATGGATTCTTAAGGGGTTCATTCCATAAACTGTATATAGAAGTGCGATGGAAAAGTTTCCAGACTCTGACCAGAAAAATGAAAATTACAAACCGGATTTAAACTGATCAACTGTCAACTGTGCAAAATTAGGATCCGAGGTAATATGTCAGTAAACTATGGATTTGCTTGCTTGATCTTGCTGGCAAGCTAGCCAGCTAACTCTAGAATTAAACAATTAGTACAGTTTGGCACCACTATGGTGAAGTCAGGGTTTCAAAAACAGCAGTCCACAAATCAGCATTGATGTTTTGTTTTTTTTAAATGAGTTTCGAGTGTTTGGGGTGACATCCGTTTTATATCTTGGCCGATCCAGTTCACAGTCAAGGCAAAGAGGATATATTTTTGTGATTTCCTGTTACATCTTTGGATTTTTGTTGCAGATGGAAGCCCCGACAGCAGGCTGAACGTCAAGTTTGTTCAAGACACGTCCAAGTTCTGGTACAAACCTGACATTTCCAGAGAGCAAGGTAGGAAGTCAAAAGACCTCATTTATTATATTAATC
Source organism: Pundamilia nyererei (assembly GCF_000239375.1). Classification (NCBI taxonomy): domain Eukaryota; kingdom Metazoa; phylum Chordata; class Actinopteri; order Cichliformes; family Cichlidae; genus Pundamilia; species Pundamilia nyererei. Next base: position 1,134,190 of record NW_005187472.1, read on the forward strand.
AAATATAGATCCATCCAAGTGGGTGGATTTATGTCATACTTTTAAACATTTAGACAAACATTAAGGAACAGAAGCAGCTGTCATCATTAGCAGCGTAACATATCAGCTGTGTTGTGAGCAGTACTTTTGCAAACGTTATTGTGGTGAACATACAGAGCATATTATAGAAATGACTTGGGCTGCATGGTTTAATTGAGTATTACTCTGAATCCTTTGAGTTGCACTAAAAGGAGTCTTTGTTGAAACTCAAGTCATTGTTCTGAATGTCAGTGATGTAAGTCACTGGACCCGGCAACGTCATCTCTTTTGATAAATGCACGTACACATGTGCACAATACTGACGATGCATGCAGCAGCATACACAAAACATTTCTGTCCTCGTGTGTTTTAGCTGTGAGGTCAGCAGCTAGTGACTGGCCTGTAATGGATTATATCATGTTAAACATAAGCATATGCTCAACTGCGATGACATCAGACACACGGAGAGTTTATACTTAGTGCAGTGCACTCCCAGAAAGAAAGCCACACCATATGCAGAGAATTAGGGAACATCTGCATGTGTTGCTCATCTCATCCATCTTCCTTGCTTAAACTGTCACATGTGGACAGGCCTGGGCATTGAACTAAACAGTGAAGTTAAAGCTCTAAAGCTCCTCTCTGTGAACAATGGAGTGTCTAAAGCAAAGTGTCATGTTAGAAGTTGTAGTTCTAATAAAGTGCAGACCAACGGCAGTTTTTTTTTTTTAAACAAAGGGTCAGGACTCATTTCATCCTACTCTTACTCATGCTTCACTTTTGAGTTCATGCCACCTTCTTCCTTGGCTTACCTTCATTCTTTAATGACTTTTCCGACCTCCAAATTCCATCACCTAAATTTAGCTGGTGGAATAATAAAGAGGTTTTTCATTGTGGACAAATTGTCCAGTTTTTCTTTCCCTCAAATGCATTTCTTTTTGTTAAGTACTTATTGTAACAAATAAAGCTTCTAACCATAATTGTGTAACATGTGGTTTGTATACTGTAGTATGCAGTTTCTCCATGTTTTAACAACAACCTGCCAGGGGCCTGCACATCGACAATGTAATCTAATACTGAGCTTTGTTACAACTTATGGACATAACACAGAGGAAAGTGCATGTAATAGATAAATAACAAGACTAATGCCAGGTTCACTTAGTTCTGTATGACATTTAGGACTTTAAGATGGTCACCGTGTGGTATGAGGTGACTGTAGGCTCAAAGATTCTTGCCGACTTTGGCCAGGATACATACATTTCTACATAAACACAGAGCAGATCTGGCTTTGCTGCCTTTTGCCCCTATTTGATATAATCAGGAAGGAGGTGCCAGAGAATTACAACTAAAGACAAGAATTTAAACAAACACTAGATCATACTAAGAGGACAGATCTGGACTGCTTGTCCTTTGGCCGATGTATCACTTCATGCATTACACTGTACCCAAGACTACTAGCTTTTTCTCTCTTATCCATTATAGCCTAAATCTTTGGATTGGTGCTGCTTTACATCTTTGTTGTGTCATCTGAACCCAGCAAAAGTAAAGAGCGACTGTTATTTCATCTGTGAGGCCATAATGAGGCACAGGCGAGTCGTTCTGTGGGCTGCTAGCAACAGCATGCTATCAGAAACGGACGGCCGAGGAGTTTTTACATTCGAGTTTTGGTTGTTGAGAAAGGCACAAATGAAATGTGGCTTGTTGATGATGTCAGATTAACAGTCAATAGATGTTAAGATAACCTTTATTAGTCCCACACATGGGAAATTTGTTTAAAGATTTGTTAAAAGATCCTAATTTATCTTGAGGTGAGTGTTGGAACATCAATCCATCTAAGTCGGTCCATAAACCGACTCAGCAGTAGCATGTAGGTTATTGTATCACCTCCCAGATTCCTGATGTTCTAAAGTAACTCAATGTTCTCTGTATTCCAGCCATCAGCCTGCTGAAGGACAGGGAGCCCGGAGCCTTTGTTATCCGGGACAGTCACTCCTTCAAAGGAGCTTATGGCCTAGCCATGAAGGTGGCGTCTCCTCCACCCACTGTGCATCCGAACAAGAAAGGTAGGGGGAGGACGGTGGGCAGTACATCAAAGCAGTTACAAATGTGCCAAATATTCAGTACACACACTACTTCTGTGTTTAGTGCAGCCCTTCTTGTTTTGTTGAAGGCAGCATGAATGTTAGTACCTTAATACCAAAGATATGAGGCGATGTCTGAATGTGATTCAGCTGGTGCATTACCCGCCTGGACTCACGCACTGCTTGGCTCTTTTGTTGCAGGTGACATCACCAATGAACTGGTGAGGCATTTCCTGATCGAGAGCAGCCCTAAAGGAGTGAAGCTGAAAGGTTGCCCCAACGAGCCTTACTTTGGTTAGTGGAAGCACTCTTGCTGCTGTCTTTCATTTCTAAAACATACACTAACAGCTTAGCAGTGACATAACGAGTCTGTAGGAAATGTCAAGCACGAGCGCTTTCTCTCTTTTGTGTGTCAGTTGAAAATTTGAGCCCCTTTCCAAGTTTGAAAACGTCTAATCCTGCTGTAATTATAGTATTGAGTGACGTGATCTCTCTCGTGTTCTCCCTACTAATTACACTACACGGCTGTGTGTGCGTGCGCGTCTGCATGCACTAAAGGGGCAGACCAACTTCTGTGAACTTTTGCCTTCGCGCTCCTCGTTTCTTCTCTTCCACTCTTGTCTTCAGCTTGTAACTCACTTTATCGCTCTTATTCTTTAGTGGAGTTTTTGCTTGTATTTCTTTAATTTCAACTAACACAAAAGCACAAAACTTGTTTTTCCTGTCATCTTTTTTTTTTTTTTTAATTTACTTCAGTATGACATTACAGCCAACAATGAACAATTAAACCAGAGTCCTTTGAATCCCTCTTTCAGAGCTCGTGAAGTTTATCCATAATCCTCCACCATTTAAAAGTAACATTAATACCTCCAATTAAAAGATTCAGCTGTCATTGTGTAAGAAGTCAGGCGTACTACAGATTTAGTTAACGAGGGATCCATTATGATTAATTTAAAATCTAAATGTGTATTCTTCGACACTAATAGAGTAGTTTTCAGTAATCCTTGGCCATGATGCAGCCCCTCAGTTCATACACTCCCTAAAAGAAGCCTTTTAACTCCCTTCACCTCCCTTTAAGTTAGCTTTCATCAGATTGCCTGCCCAATGGAAACAGAAGGTTTGAAAAGCAGCTAAACAGGGCTTATCTATTGTAGAAAACCTACAAGAAAAAGTCACTATAAGAGTCAAAAGCTCATGCTTCAGACTGGTCAAAATGCTCAGGGGGGGATTACCTGCACATACCTCTTTATTTATAATTTTAATATGGGTCACCATAATAAAAACCTAATGTCAGCAATCTTGTTAAACAATTAACCAGCTACAGGTCATCTATACCACGTGTCAAGATGGTCGTTATAACTGAAGAAAGCAACACTCCCAAACTGGAACCAGCTCCCAGTTTGGATTCAGGAGACAGATTCTCTCTCTACTTTTAAGATTAGGCTTAAAATGTTCCTTTTGATAAAGCATAGAGTTAGGGCTGGATCAGATGACGTTGAACCCTCCCTTAGTCACGCTGCAATAGGCTTAGGCTGCTGGGGGGCTTCCCATGATGCACTGCAGTGTTTCTTCACCTCTCTGCATTAAATCATTAGTTCTTATTGATCTCTGCCTCTCTTCCACCTGTCTTCCCCCCATCACTTTTCAACCCAGTTCTGAGGTTTCTTCCTGTTAAAAGGGAGTTTTTCTCTTCCCACTGTCAACAAGTGTTTCCTCTAAGGGGGTCATTTGATTGTTGGGGTTTTTGTTCCATTGTTGTAGTTCTTTACCTTGCAATATAAAGCACCCTGGGCTGACTGTTGTTGTGATTTGGCACTCTAAGAAGAAAACTACCAAGCGGCAGAATTGATCCAGTTATATGAGAAAAAAAAAATCCACAAACTTTCTCATGGCAACTCAAAACTCCCTTTAAGTAAAGCTGAACATTTATAAAAACTTGTTTCTCTTTGACAGGTTGCCTGTCTGCATTGGTCTACCAACATGCTATAACACCACTGGCCCTCCCATGCAAACTAGTCATCCCCACCACAGGTATGTGCAATAAGTGTTCTGTGTAACATGTATTCCATTTAAAAGTGTTTCTGTCTTACTCTTAAGCAAATCTTTACAGTTAAAAAATAAATATTTTAAAAAAAAACTGAAAATCTGACCCTTGATGGAGTCCTCATCCCAAAACGGTAAACTTTAAACTTTCTCTCCTGTAAATCAGAGCTCACTGAGGAAGTACCAGAGGTCACAACAGCAAACCCGATGGCTGAAAGGCTGAAACAAGGAGCAGGTAAAACCTCCTCCTCAGTATTAAAAGTCATTAGGCTATTTAAGTTTAACATTCCAAGACAGTCAGCCAAGTTTTGAGGTTCTTGGACATAATTGTCAGCGTCATTAGTGTGTTTTGTCACTCATTCTGACAACGTGACGTTCTTGTTGTCCCAGTGCTGAGGGCCCCTGCTGACTCCCATGGTAAACCCAGTGCACTTTCATTTGGAAACCTACAACTGGAATGTGCATCGTGTCTGTGTGTTGTCTGTCCGTGTATGCTCCACAAATGAAGACGAATAAATAACAGTCCTGTGTGACAGATTTCCCCAGAACATGTCTTTTAACACTAGCGTCCAGCTTGCGCTCCATAACAGACAGAATGTTTTATGTGGAATGATCTGTTTGGTTTCTAAAACCCCAGCCTTGTTGCAGAAAGCATGCACTCTAATGAGGACAATGTCAACATTATTGCATGAACAGATTGTTCACGATTGGGTTTGACACCATTTATCCAGCTGGGATGTCTGCTCTCTTTACAGCATGCAATGTTCTCTACATCAACTCAGTGGAGATGGAATCACTGACAGGGCCTCAGGCTGTCGCTAAGGCCATATCTGAGACACTGGCTGCTGCTTCTCCACCTACTGCCACCATTGTGCACTTCAAGGTGTCCTCACAAGGCATCACACTCACTGACAACCAGAGGAAGTAAGTCTAAACCACACCTGTCCCATCTTAAACATGAGGTGTTTGATGTCTCACAAGTGTAGACGTTGCATGTCATATGTTGTCGCAGACATATTTTTGACGAGCCTTTGACATCTCAGCGTATTTTAAGATATAAACATGTCTTTAAAGGGCTGGAATTAATGAATATGAGCAACTGAACACAATCACAAAACAATAGAGAAAATTAAAGTATTAGAATTTTTATACACTATATTATTAACTATTTCACAGCTTTCCCTATTATTACATCTGCATATCATCATTACATTTGGGTGCTGAGCTTTGGAAGGGTGTTAGAGAACAGTGAAGCAGACGTACTGGCCTGTTGTAGAAAGATAGAGCTAAGCCAGAAGACCAAGGTTTTGACTACCCAGTGGCTCTATGTCCCAGTCATCAATGATGGTCACGAGCTCTGGGTAGTGACAGAAAGAATGACACTGCTGATACAAGCGACCAAAATGAGTTTCCTTTGTTGAGTGGCTGTGCTCACCCTTAGAGATACTGTGAGGAGCACAGTGTCAAAAGTGTGTCAAAAGGGGCTAGCTGAGGTGATCTGAGCGTCTTAACAAGATGTATCCTGGATACCTCCCTTTTGAGGTTTTTAGGGCACACCCAGCTGGGACAGGAGCCCACAGTAGAATTTGTTGGAACGATTATATATCTCAACATTCCCTGGGAGGAGATGGAAAAAGATCTTGGGGAGAAAGGAAGTCTTACTCTCCTTTAGCCTGTGGCCATACCAAAAGCACTTTAGATAAGCAGAAGAAAAAGGGTGGACATGTGCATCATATGTTTCAGCTTTTATTTATGTAGTGGTAGTTCACAGCAGCAGTTTTCTCAAAGCAACCCTAAACTCCAACTTTGTGATCAAGCACTTGGTGACGGCAGAGAAGAAGAACTCATTTTTAACAGGAAGAGTGATTTTAAGCATTCAAGTTCACTACTCGAATGCTTGAAAACATGAACTTTGAGCATTATCATAGAAGCTCAGCTTCCACAAGTTTTACATTAATGTTTTTAAATGCACGGCTGTCAGGAAAAGCATGCTAGCATTGACAAAGAGAGATAGCTTACTGGTACTGATGGAATGAACAATTTAGAACCGGTCTGATGTGTAGTGATACACGAGAAAAAGTAGAGCCCTTGCATAACTGGCACAGTCTGAGTTTAACCTCCTAAGACCCGAACTCTTCCACGACATGCATTTTTTATTTCTCTTTGATATTTGGGCTGATTGGGGCCTGATGAATGTAAAAACAAAGAATTACCAGATTTTTTTTTAACCTTATTTTGTTTTTAAGAAAAATAAGAGCCACATATGAGGATATTCGTTTAAAATTTTGATAGAACAGTAGCAGTATAATGTCCTCGTAAGTGGATATCAGAACCTTGTAGAGCAAAATTGAGTATTTTAGTCTAAATAACCCAAAATGTGATGTCCACATATGTGGACGCCAGGTCCTAGGAGGTTAAAGTTCATATTGACCAAATCAGTCTAAATCAGTCTAAATCATCAATGGTTGCTCTGTTTAAAAGCTGTATAAAAGTATATGACATGCAACTCCACAGAATGGACATTTCAATTTTTAAGTTTTGTGTCATTTACATCTTTTTTAGGCTTTTCTTCCGACGCCATTACCCAACCAACACTGTCACGTTCTGTGATATAGACCCTCAGGACAGAAAGTGAGTACAGAGAGCCATTAAAATACTTAGAACAATATTAGCGACTTGTTTTCAGTTCCTCAAGTGTGTTTAAAGCCCGTGATTTCAGCTAGTCCAAGTAGCACATTGGTTTTGTTTAGTTAAGACCTTAAACAAAATACTTTTAAATCATTTCAGATGGAACAAGCCTGAGGGAGGAACAGCCAAGTAAGTAAACTTTCCTTTCAGTCAACATTTGATACTTGAAAACACTCTTTTTAAGAGACTGACCGATGCTGATATTTAGTTGCTGTCAGACGCACCCATAACAGTTGCTTCGTGTAGTAATTTGAGTCCTTACTAAGATGATATGGCGTTGAAGTTTGAAAAGAAACAGTTTGTTTTACTCTTCCAACCTGCTGATTATTCGTTCACACTCTGCTTGTGTTTGTAGTCTTTCAAACACATTGCAAACAGAGAAGTTACACAGTGCCCTCTGGTGGATTGTGTAACATCAACACAATGGTCGGTGTTACTTCCATCTCTTCCTTCCTTTTTAAACTTTGATTAGTTGGCTGTTACAACCACGTAACGATATATCATCAAAGATACTATCCGCTGTTATGTCAGTGAGGCTCTAATGTGAACTACTTAAAAGGTAATTTTTGTAATAACGCTCTGGTAACTGGTAAAAACCTCACCTCCATGGGAAGCAGGAACAAACATTTTCAGTTTCACTTAGTACTTTGTACTAAGGGTACTATTGGTATTATAATGAAGTACATCCTGGCAATAGTTCAGGTAATGTATTTTCAAAAACGACTTCCTGTCGATGGCTTCAGTTCGGAAGAGATTAAACTAAATAAACAAAACCAAACACACATTTACAAAAATACCTTCAAGTGTCTGTAAATCTGCTTTAAGTCGTTGATGAATGAAAATGGCAGCCCTAATGACGAAATCTCCAATATTGATGTTTCAGGCTGTTCGGGTTTGTGGCGCGTAAGCAGGGAAGCACAACAGACAACGTCAGCCACCTCTTCGCCGAGCTGGACCCTGACCAACCTGCCAGCGCCATCGTCAACTTCGTCTCGAAGATGATCACCTCGCAGAAACGATGAGCGCTGTCAGCAAAAACCCCTCACGCTTTTTTTCAAAATAACTTTGGTTATTTTCCTTCCTTTTCTTTTAAACCTCACAGACGCTCTCGGCTTTCAGTTTTACGTATCGCTTCATTTTTCCTGCTCTTTCACATTTAAGCCAACGCGTGTGTAGTTGTGAAAGAATGAGTGCGCGTGTGTGTTGAGAGTGTGTTCGTGTGTGCGCGGCTTGCATGCGTTTGCTTATAATCTTGGATGGACTCCAGAATGGACCAGAGGAAGTGCAGGATGAGGCGTGGCTGTGTGTGACAATGGGCAAGGGAGGCGACTTTAACCTCCCGGGCAGGGTTAACTCATGAACAGGAAGAGGGAATGACATTGTGTGCAAATGTTATTTTTTTAGCAACTGTTTCTTTTTTTGTTTTTTAAAAAAAAAAGAAGAAGTCAAGTAGTGTGATGTAAAAGGTGGATTGTGAATCTATCAGGCTTTTTTGACTGGTCAACCAAAGATTTTAAAAAAGCAGTCAGGGCGGGTATAGCGTGCCACTGACTATGAGGGTCGGAAGTATTCTTTTGTAAAACAAATATGGCTGCTTAAACAAAAAATACTGTTTCTTTCTGTATGTACTGATACTGTAGGTCAATTCTGCACCGTTGCCATCTTGCAAAAAAAGAAAAAAAAAGATTTTTTGCAGCTGGTAAGGGATGTGTAAATACTCTAGATTGCTTTTTTTGAGTAGGACTGTTCTAGATAACATTTGGTGCCTGACTTTCTTAACTAAATGCAGAGCTTTTAAAGAAAAAAAGAAGAACCTAAAACATATCCACGCCGTCTTAATATATGCAAATAGCCAAAATACCACAGGTCCTTCCCTGTTCGTAGTGTAGCTAAAGATGCGACTGATGTGCAGCTTGAGCCTGAAGAGATCAGCTGAACCTTGCATTCAGTGAGACCACAGAAAAAATATTATAGAACAGGCCACTGAATCACTGCATCCACAAGGCATTGATCGTATCAGAGAAGCGTGGAGGAGGAGGGTTTGCTTCCCGTCTGCCACCATCCTCTGTTCACCCTGTTCATGATTGAAGGGCCGAGGGCAGTTTTTTTGAGGACGATCTTTATTTTAAAGAAAAAAGATTTAGTCCTCCAAATCTGCTCTGCACTTTTCTCTGCTCAAAGTTTCCATCGATGAAAGAAGCTCTCACCCTACCCAAAAGTAAGCTATACATATAAATATACATATATAGATATAAATATATATATATATAAACTTCCAAACAGTGACTTAAGATATTTATTTTTGTTGCTTTGTTGCTCTATATTATCTTGTATACATGTATTATAAAGTATACATCAAGATTACTGAAAGCAAGAAGAAAAGATTGCTTTTATTTTGGCTAAAGTCAAGTGCATTGACGCATATAAAGGTGTAAAGTGTGTGCATTTTAAAAGGGGTATCACTGTTGTTTTTAAATGTTTTTTTCACAGCATTATTTTCTTTTGTTAACATTCTTGTTGTTTTCTTGGGGGAAATATTTTGTATGAAAAATGGTTGTTACTAAAGTCCAAATTGGAGTTATCCTAAAGTGATGCCAACGCCGCTGTTTTATTAACTTAAAACCTGCCGAGAAAATACGTTGTCCAAGTTTAGAGCACTTAAAATGTTAAAGTATTATCCGTGTTTTTGTTGTCAACCGAGTGGAGGGGAGCTGTTGACAGACCTGTGTCATGTCCCTGCGTGTATTCAGGCAGACTATCGGGGGTCCTTACTTTCACACTGCCTCACAGTAGGTCTGAGGCTTTTAACAGCAAAACCAAGTCAGTTTAGTAAGTAGCTGCTTCCCCCGTGTGGCGCAAAAGGATCACTACAAAGGAGCCACTTTTAATTTAATACAGCGTTTTAGCTGTGAAATATTGAGTTAACACAATTTGATCACTGACAAAACTTAAATGATTTTGTAGTTTTCTTGACAAACAAAATTATTTTGCTTTTTCAATTTTAATTAAAGGAATGAACGGCAATGAAAACTCCCACCTATGGCAGCATGATGCAACATAAGTAAGGGTTAGTTTGGGGGCCTATTTGGACTCAAACCTACGTCTCCAAAAAGGAAAAAAGCAACGGAGCCCTTCCAGGAGTTTTATACCTGACTAGAATGTTCCATTATTTATTAGCAGGAGCTTGCATGCTCGACTCAAATTGTAACCGTCGGCCTGTTGACTAATCTGTGCACAGCATCTTCATGACTCATTTAAACCAGCCTTTCCGCAGAGAAGCCCATAGGAAGATATCAGTGCGAGTTTCACGTGACGACTGCCTCTTGGCTCAGCTTATAAGACAAATAAGCTTTTTTGCCTACAAACTCCTTCTTGAGGGGAAAAAAAAGATAAAAGACTTCCTAACCATGAAACTGAATGTCAGTCATTTGTTTGCCAAGATGGACACTCCAGTGGCGTCTGGACCCAAGAATGTGTGTGAATGAGCTACTATTCCTGTATAGAGCTTTGTCATGTTGTTTTGGTTTGCTACATTGTATGGCTTTTACTATTTCTGATGGAAAAAAAACCACATTAAAAAGCAGTACAAATCAAAACCGCCTAAGTTTGTTCTTTCACTAAACAGGCAGGTTGGCTTTGTTGTGCAGAAACTGAAGATTTAAGGTTAATTTAGCATAAAATATTACAACATTGCATTTAACATTTTTAAACTGATGGGTGGATGAGGAGTAAGGTTAGTGAATCGGGAAGTGTAGAGGATGAGTAAAGACAGGACAGCTATGAAGAGCAGAAAGGCTCAGATGAGATTCCCATGGAGATATAGAGATGTCTACGAGAGAAGGCTTTTTAAATCAGATTGTTTAACACAGTCTTGTGTAGAGTGACACGATGCTTGAGAAATGGAGAAGTGTACAGGTTCTGATTTTCAAGAATAAAGGTGATCTGCAGAGCTGTGGTAACGACACGGATAGAAGCTGATAACTATACAATAAAGATGTTAGAATGAGTTGTTTGGTTAAGAAGAGTGGTGATGATCAGTGAGCAGCAGTGAAACTCTAAATTAAGAAATGAAATGGCTTTACAGATGTGACGTTTGAGAGCGTTGATGGAGTACAGAGGAGGTCAGAATGAGTTTCACTGAAAGCGTCTGATAGTGTGCCAAGACAGGAACTGTGGTGCTGCATGAGGAAGTCGGGGTGGCTGAGAAATATATGCAGGACATGGTAAATGGACTGATTCTTATATAGCTTTTCTACTCTCCCGGAGTACTCAAAGCGCTCTATAACATGCCTCATTCACCCATTCACACCCACTCATACAAGCACTTCCTTCTATACTTAAGTACAATCTAAGCATTCACACACATTCACACTCCAATGGAGTCGCGGAGTGTGAATGTGTACTAACCCCAAGCAACTTGGGGTTAGTATCTTGCCCAAGGATACTTGGCATGCAGACTGGGGAAGCCAAGGATCGAACCACCAACCTTCCAGTCACTAGCTCATCTGCTCTACCACCTGAGCCACAGCCACCCCACAGCCAGCGTTGGTGAGGTGTGCGGCAGGGGTCACATCTCTGGAGAAAAGAGGAATGACAATCAGTAGAAGTAAGAAAGAATACATGTGTGTGAGTGAGAGGGAGACGGGTGGAAACATGAAGGTGCAAAGAGCAGAGGGAGTGAAGGTGGAGGAGGTTCAGTTGCCTGGGGTCAACCATCGAAAGCCACAGAGAGGTGAAGGAGAGAGTGCAGGCAGGATGGAGTGGGTGGAGACAAGTGTCAGGGGTGGTTTGTGAAAGAAGGATAGCGGCAAAAATAAAATAAAAAAAGGTTTACAAGATGGTAGTAAGACCTGCTCTGATGTACGCATTGGAGACTGTGGCACTGACAAAAGACAGGAGGGCTGAGCTGACAGAAGATTTTCACTGGGAGTGACCAGGATGAACCAAGATGTCGAGCAGTTTGAAAAGAGACAAGGCTGCTATAGTCTGGATACATGCAGAGGGAGTGTGGGCGTACTGAACAAAGCTGTGGAATATGGAGACCACAAAGAAGATTCATGGATGTAGTGAAGGAGAACATGCAGAGCGCTGGTGTGACAGAGTGGGATGATGGGGCTTAGGGGGGGATAAAGGGAGGAGTCTTGTTGTTATTGAAGGATTGTTCATATGAAATTTGAGAGGATGTAAAGAATGTCTGTAAAGTCAGACCCTTGCAATAAAACAGGTTTATTTATCCTCCTGGTTGGATAACTTTAAAGTGAGACATGTTCGGCTCGACGTGCAAAGATGTGGTTCTGATCTGTGCACATTTACACTTTATTGTTTGCTTTCATGATGCATAGGACGGTTTTTATTTTTTGGAGTACACAAATCACACCCATAGATGCATCCCTCATCTTTTCAGAACACTTTCTTGACCTTGAGGGGAAAAAGGAAACAACGTGAAGAAGAATGTGAAAAGACCACAGGGCAATGCAGATTACACAGAAGGACTCTGGCACTTATGTGAAGCAATGAATATAGATGCTCCAGTAGTACAAGTTGCTGCAAGGTACTGCAGCAACTTGAGCTTTGAAGCATCTGTTGTACGCTGTAAAAAGATGTATTGTAACTGAATATGTGATGTAACTGAATAACATAACCGAGTAACTTGTGAAAAATTTAAGTGAAGAGTGATTTAAAGAGAAAAAAAAAAAAAGGTCCAAAAGCCTGGCCTCAAACTCACGCCACACAAGTCCATTGTTTTAAGACTGAAACGCTGCTTTAATATTTCTATTTAACAAGGGCGACAACCGCCACTGAATGATTTGAAATCCGCCTGTTAGCAGGTCTGGGATTGATAAGAGCTGATAACAGCCATTTAGCCAGTTGATATCAATGGAGAGGACACACCCATGTACATAAGGTCTCACAGTTCACATTGCCTAAAACTGAAAGCACTGCTCATAACAGACCTGTTGTTACAAACTATCCTTTAAAGGACAACGTGAGCGTGCCAAAGAAAACAAAAAAAAAAACCCCAAACAAACAGCACTTTAGACCAAATTATACTGTGGTGAAAACCAGACACTGCTTCTCACCAACTGATGCTACAGTGAGGATACTTCGAAGTTGCAAAGTGTGGAAAGTTAAGCCAACTCAGAAATGCCAAAACTGCAGTTCTGCTCATTTCCACTTCAGTCTGCCTCGTGTCAATCTCTATAGTCTGTCATGTTAAAATGCTCAAATAAATGACACTGGTTCTGTGATGAGAAGATAGATTAATAACAGATGTATTATCTTACGGGAGCACAACTGGCCTTATCTGTTGCTTCCAAGACTCTAATCGGGGCTGCAAACAGACGAAAGCGTGTCCGTCTCCCTGTGAGGTGGACAGTAACCAGTTACAGGAAAATGAACAATCCTATATAGACTGTGTCAGGGTGCTATGACATATATCCACACAACCAAAGCAATGTACAACCACATTTTACACAGGTATGTGGACAATAGCCTGCAGAAACTAAGACTACTGGTGCTAGCACTGCTAACATTAGCCATACTGAATAAAACTAATTTGACACTCAGCGAAATTTGAAACAATCAAATTGCTTCATATAAGATCATGTCCATTGTTTAATTTTGCCTTTAGACTTTTGGACTAGTCTTAGACTTCAAAATGTCTAAAATCAATGTGTGGTATTATGGTGGCCGCGCTCATCTTTTGAATAAATTACAGCTTATGGCTGCTTCACAGTGGCAAAGGCAGAGATACTCTTCAAAACAGAAGGAAGACTGAAAGCAGGCAAATACAGCTAAGATCAACAGCTAAGACAAAGATGTGCATTACATCTTGATGCATTCTCAATCATCCAGGAAAGTAAATCTCCAAAAGTTGATTCTGTTCATCTGGACGTAGCGTTTTGTGGGAGAAACGTTTCGTCACTCATCCAAGTGACTTCTTCAGTCTCACCTGACTGCAGGTTTCCCCAAAACATATAAACAGTACATTTGCATAATGACTAAAACCAGCCCACTGAAGGAGCAATGGGCTGGGAGGTCAGTTCCTTAATCATAATTATGCAAATTCTCATGACGATTGATCAACAACCACTGACCAAAACCCACTGACCAAAGACCACTGATCAATGGCCATGAGTACCATTCACAGAGAGTTGGGGAATGGCTGCAATCACAGCATTGTAAGATGGTGAAAGATGAACCCTTAGGCCCCCTCCTCGATTCAGAGATGGTCTTTCCCTTTTCACGTAAATGGCCTCCTTGACTCCGCGCTCAAACCAGCATTCCTCCCTGTCCAGGATGTGTACATCCTCATCATTGAAAGAGTGTCCACTGTCCTGTAGGTGTAAATAGACTGCAGAGTCCTGGCCTGACGAGGTAGCTCTTCTGTGTTATGCCATCCGCTTCGCCAGAGGTTGTTTGGTTTCCCCGATGTATAAATCCTGGCAATCCTCCTGACACTGAACAGCGTACACTATGTTACTCTGTTTGTGTCGGGGGGACCCGATCCTTGGGGTGAACCAATTTTTGGCGCAGCGTGTTTTGGGATTTAAAAGCCACAGAGACCCGGTGTTTAGAAAAAATGCGTCTCAACTGCTCCGATACTCCTGACACGTACGGGATCACTACAGGTTTTCGCTTGGGCAGCGGTTGTCCTTCTCTCCTGGATCGGCTGGAGCTTTCTTTAGGCGCCTTTCCAGCTTTGACAAAGGTCCAGCTGGGATAACCACATTTACTCAGGGCCTTCTTGATGTGCTGTTCTTCTGCCTCCCTGGCTGCTGTGTCAGTGGGGATGGTGTTCGCTCTGCGTTGTAGCGTCCTGATGACCAGTGGATGATGAGAGTCAAACCTTAAATACTGATCCGTATGTGTAGGTTTACGGTACACGTCAGCTTTTAGATATCTCCCATTACTGATGGAAATGTCACAGTCTAAGAAGGCTAACCTGCCACTTTTCATATCCCCCCTGGTGAATTTGATGTGCTGGTCCACCGAGTTAATGTGATCCGTGAAATGTAGTACGTCCTGAGATTAGATTTTCACCCAGGTGTCATCCACATATCTGAACCAATGGCTTGGTGGTGTTGCAGGGTAGGATAGCAAAGCCCTCTTTTCTTCTTCTCCCACAAAACACTACGTCCAGATGAAGAGAATCAACTTTTGGAGATGTACATTACATGTACAAAAGCACTGGGTCAGCTACACATTACCGTTACATTGCATCAATTGCTCAGACATGGAAACCCTGAAGCTCCTGGTGGAAAGTCTGATGTTAATGCCAGAGCAGGTCTGGTACTACAAACAGCGCCTGGCGACCCTGTTCTGTAACTTTGCATGGCCTGCTGTGGTGGCTGGATTGCTGTGGTACCTAAATGCTTCCACTTTGCAACAAGTCAGAAATGTCTTTCCTCCAAGACATTCCACCATCAACTGTAACAGAGATAATTACAGTATGACATTCAATTTCAGTCAACCTGTTCTCTCACAAAGATTTGCAAAGGCAGACTGCATCCATAGGGGCTTGATTTTTTATAAACTTGCGGTAATGCGACTGTAAACACCCGAATTCAAAGATTAAGGGGTGTGGCTCAATATTTTTGCTCACACAATATCGCAGAGCGATTCCAGCTCAAACTGTCAGAATTTCCCAGCCATGCCCAGACTTAAACCCGTCAGAACCCTGCTTTGAGAGCTGATGTTCACAGATGCTTCTCATGCCGTGTGATGAAGCTTTGACAGGAAGAATTGGATCAACCCGCTCAAATCCAGGAAACCCAACGTTTATCCACGAATACTCAAAACTGTAATTACCGCAAAAGGGACTGTTAAAGAACGCTGAGCGAGATGAGAATACTTTTGTAAATGACAGACTTAAATTCAACACTTTTAAGAAATTTGCCAAAATTAAAAGTGTTATTGGATGTAGACTGGTGGGAAAATAGCATCTTTAATCAACTTGAATGCTGATTAAGTGTGTAAAAAAAGTGGTTAAAGCATTAAAAATCCTAGTTATTCAAAACTCTTTTTGCCTCAAACTCCATGGACTTGTCTTCAAAGACAAAGACTTTATATTTTTTACAAAGAAAGTGAAAGTTCAAACTATTTTACCCGACTACTGAAGTGGCTGCAGCTCACGTGGCTGGGTTGGTTATCAGGTCAGGGCTGGTGTTTCAATTTAAAGCACACTATTACACGTGGCCATGAAGAGCTCTGAAGATGATCCCTAAAATTTTGAATTGGATCCTAAACCCAGTGTAAAGAGGACACAGGTGGGGGACCGTTCTGGGCACTTTGTAGGCGAAGATTTGCTTAGACAAAAGAACAATCAATTACATCATTCGAATAATCGCAAAATAAAATCACGTGCGATCATTTCCACTTCATATTGACACACTGCGAACCAAACACTTGATCAAATGTAACTTCCAGATTTCCGAAATAACCATGGCTTATTTATTACAAGTGTGTCATCTTAGGATGACACAGTTCTTGGTCTTATTGCTCACACGCATGATTTACAACATAACGGCGACAAATGGCTTTTCCATTAAAATCCACAGCCAAGTCTAGCTGCACCTACTGGGATTATTTGTAGGGCAATCTCATGACATCATTGCTTTAGTCTATTAAATTCTCCAATTGTTATAATAAAGTTTTACAGACAGCAATTTTCTGTCGCCTTACTAGCCTAATAAAATTATGAAAAAATGCACACAGTTAATATGAGCGGGGTAAAGGAACGTCACAGTATAAAAACTTTGCAATTAATGTCATTTGTGTTATTTCAATGATGTCACGAGTCTACAGTTTCTCCAGGCCTGAGAACACCAAACTCAAAAAGCAAATAAAACATAGTTTAGAAAGAGGCTTCACAAAGGTCTCTAATAAATACTAAATGAAAAAGCTGGAGAGTAAATCAAACTTCAGAATGAGATGACAAGAAGTCCTTATAGAATAGAATAGATTATGCTGATGCTGCAAAACCTCCAGAGGCGAGCAGGAAGAACAGCGTCGGGTGGAGTTGGGCGGAGTCTTTGATGATGATGCGGGCTCTGCTGAGATGGCATCTGTGCATGGGACATTGAGAAGTCCCAATGATCTTCTCAGCAGTCCTCACCAAAGTCCAGCAGCTAGTTACACATGGGGGGGCTGATGGGGAGTGCAAACTGACCCATTTGATTTGACGTTCGAAGATCAGATGGAGAGCAGAGGAAATGGCACCCCCATATTTGACCCAAACCAGAATGGGTCAAATATGGGGGTCAGTGAAGAGTGGCACATCACTCCATATATACATATAGAGGAGTACATTTGCGTGTTTTAGTTGCGAAGTCAAAGGCTCAAGAAAAAGTGACATACCAAAATCCTATAGTGGGGAAATACGCACGCACGCACGCACACGCACACACACACAAACAAAGTTTTCATATACTTTGATTTACAATGTTACAAAACTCAGTTCACAGCTACACAGTCTGATTTACAAGTACAAAATATTTATGACCAGAATTTGAGCCCGTACGATTGTCACCAAAATTAAATCAGCTTGAGGTATTATTCATACAATCACACAAAACTTACACATGAAAGCTTGAGAACTATGGACACTAGACTGCTAACAAACAGACAAACAAACAGAACACACATACTCCATCTCTTCACGAGGAGAATAATGAGCAATATTTCTGGATCCTAAAACATGTTCTATCAAATCTTGGCCATCTGGGAAAACGGCGAAAGGCAGAAAATGTGCGCGCCAGGTTCTGCTTTTGACGTGTAAGCGCTGGCTAAAAGTCATATATGACATGTGACAGCAAGGAAGCAGAAGGGAAGAATTTACAGATTCTAATAAGATTTGACTGACATGTCTGAACTCACACAAACAGTGTGAACACTGTTGTTTTTGTCATTCATGCAAGAGAAGACATTTTTAAAGTGACACCATTAAATCTGTTTCAACATACACAGATGAAGGTTCTGATCAACACAAAATATTTAGTATAGCAACAATAATAAGAGCACTAATAGTTACACATTTACTAAATAACAAAAGGAGTTTTATTATGATAATATTTGGCATTTATTTTTTAAACCATATTTTAAAATCATTTGCGTCTCTGAGTTTCTCTGTGGGCGGGGTTCAGGCAGCTCTTCCACACACAGCACAGAAAACCAGGTGAGATAACTCGAGGAAACTCAGCAGGTGTTTTTCTCACTACAGAATCATTTATGCCACAAACGCCAAACATTTTCATCTTACTACTCAGCACAAATCCAGTATTACATGATGCTGTAAGGGATGTCCTTATTAAATCAATGATTTTGAAACGTTTGTCTCACAGAGGGATCAAATGTACAGACAAAATGGCTTAAAGACAAATCCATCAATAGTACAGATTTTTTTGATCCAATAAGCAACACTGACTTCTCAGTTTAATGTGGTATGACTTGCGGTTGCAGCAGTGGTCTGTAATAATGTGTCCGCCCACTTGATGGCAGTGTTTCCTTTCCAGACAGATGTTTGTCCAGAGCTACTCACATTTGTATTGTGCACAATATTTCCATCTCACCTCAGTGAACGTAAGATTTACATTGTGTTTCTATGGATTCCACCCGTACATGTAGATCTATTTCTCATACCAACATTAAATTGTTATGGCTTTAAAAAATGAGAACATTTGTTGTTGTGTGGGTCATATTCAGAGAAGGAATGGTGCTTTTTTTTTTACTTTTTAAGCGGGCCAGTGATTGTGCATAAAACTCCTTCTATCATCATCTCACATTAAAGCTCAAGTTTGTCTTTCAGAGTTAAAGCAACATCCCTCCTCAGCATTCTCTCTAAATGCATTCTTACCACCGAGTTCAACCTTCACTTTACGGGAAAGATTTATCACCACTCTGCGAGTCGTGCATAGAGGATTCATGAGCAGAATTCCAATCGTTTCATCTCCTTCATGCCAGAGCTGCGACTCTGGAAGTGGTAAGTCGCTTCGCCGCATGGCGTCCAGATGACACGACGAGAGCATCAGCTGTTGATTTGACGGTGGATAATACTTCTAATCTGCGTTTGCCTCTGTTTAGCCTTCTCGCCTGCTAGTTTCTCTCCTCTGTGGCTCTGATTCGGACACCTTTGTCACACTCAGACATATAATCTTGGCTTTGTGGAGAGACAACTGCTGTACAATTATGGGCCAATTAGCTCGGGCTCGCCAAACCAAATACTGATTTTGATCACCTGATTGCGAGGCCCCTCCGGTGCCTCCTATTTGCCTGTTTATCCACGGACTGGGTTGGTTTGGTTGGTTGGTTTGTAGCCAGAAGTCTAACCTTACCTGACTCCATTCTTGTCCGATAGGTATCATTATGCCATGCAAACAATGACATCACTTACCCAAACTATATGCATGAGCTTCCCATAACCACAAGTAGTTTAAGTCACCCAAACATAACTACACACAAACCACAGGGCATAACAAATGACCACTCTTGTTGTGACGTAAGAGTTGGGGCAGACGCTACTTTCTCTAGTATTATACGTAACATGGCTGCCCGCTTACAGCAGCTCAGGACTGAGAGCTTTAATCACAACTGAAATCTGAATGGGAGCCAATTTTAATAACTACTTTCAGCAACTGACCAGTGAATGCAGGGCTTCGCTCCAGCAGTCATTCTGAAAACCTGACGCCCAAATCTGCTTCACAAAGCAGCAGTTTTGCACTGGTTTGCTAAACGTCACCATACCTACACCTACTAACAGCTAAGCACTGGAGATTTTCTTTTTAAATTTACAGTTATTTATTTAAGAGAAGTTACAGTTACAAATTTACATTTCTGCAACAAAAGAAAAACAGCCCGAGTTACAGCTCAACTGAATCAAAGATGGCTGCAGATCAGACTAACGACCTCATCGGGAGGTCGTTGGGTCGTTCTACCTGTCTGTGTGTCAAAGTGCCCCCAAGTAATACACTGAACCCTAAATTCTAAGTGTCTATACGAGAGTTAGAAATCACCTAAAATAGTCCTGTGGGAGTGGGTGAATCCTCAGTTTGAATCCATTTACCAAAACAACTTTAGAATAAATGTTGATTTAACCATCAGAGTACCTATTCCAACCATTTTTCATCTTTTGGAAAGTGCAACCATGCTACTTAATGGGAGGGAAAATGTGAAAATCAATATTACGTCTGCTTGGCAAAGCGCGGTAATCTGACCAGAGCAACAGGTGTCTTGTTTCTTGCTAAAGCCTGCTGCCCGTCGTCACACATGGAAACATGTCACCATTTGGAGTGAGAAATGAGTGTCAGGCCTCCCGGCTCCAACTGGATGCGCAGAGAAGTTTACACTCTGCCAGATGGCGTGCAAACCTTAAAAGCAGAACGAAAAGACATACATGCACGATAATGTATTTGCTCTAATCGTGTAAATTACGCCACATCTCCAGATCTGGCGAGGATTCAGTCACAAACAGGAGGACATCTAATTTGTCCTATCATCTTGACAATTGGGACTGAGATGCTAGACATGTTTTACAGGATGTTTGCGGCCGCTGGAGTTCACTGGTGTACAGAAAGGACAAACATGTAATAGAAATACAGTATGCATCCTGTGTGTGTACACAAAAGTTGTGTATATGTGTGAGTGATTTCTGGACTCGTGACTGACTGTCCATCCTGTGACCGGTGTGTGTGACTCACTCCTATTCCAAATGTTTCCATCTTGGCGCCTCAAAGGCAAAACCATCGACTGCTGTCACCATCTGGATGGTAAGGGCCCTCCTGGGCTGCCCGCCTCACGTCCCTGACTCAAAGACTTCAGCTAAAAATACAACCTTCAGGATGTTATTGCAAAGGCACCGATACATGACTGCCTTGGATTTCTTTTCTGAACCTGGCACTTGATGTCTCTGTCTTCTCTCCATAAATAACAAAGGTTAAACTGCTCACACACATCAGTCAGAGTAATAATGCAGTCTAATAAGCATGTGATGGCTCTGACGACAGGCAGTTCCTGAAGAAGTTACTATGGTGGATTTTTGAGGCCTATTTAAAACCTTATTTTAAATGTGACTGGGTTTTCATGTAGTGACCAACCTGCTTAGATTATTGCTGACCACTGCAGCTCGACGAAGCCTTTTTTTCCATTATAAAGCTCTGTGGTTTTCAGCCAGCCAATCCCTTCTTATCGACCTGCAACTGACAGTTTTCAGCGACAAGCACCAACCCTTACAGTTGGAGTCTATGCATTCAGCATATGCTCTCACAATAAATATCTATATCAAATTTGGAACCCCAGATTGTCTGTTTATGACCGTTTAGCATATATAAACATGTCACAAATAAATGGGTGATTAATCTTATTTAAAATTTCAGGAAGAGCAGGTTTGCAAGTTTTCACTGGGAATCATTCCCAGTGCAAGATAACCCTCATTCACCTGTGTCAGCTCTACCTGGCAGATTTGTTTTATACTAGACTTTATTTTTGTTTCTATTTGATGGCTGTGGCTGCGTCTTGGCTTTGCATGTTTCTTCTGTTTGATAAAATGTGTGTGCCGGACTTAGATTAGGTGCTACTTTACAGTGTGGAGACTAGAAGTTAGCATTGTGCTCTTTTCTGTTGTTTATTTTATTGGTGATCAGCAAACTGTTTCTGGCTGCCACAGTCTGGCAGTAGAGATGTATCACACATACCAAACACCAGTAAAGACAAAGGTATAAATTTTAGCATCTTGCGCTTTTTTCCCCTCCTTTACTCACAAGTGGAAAATAAGCAAAGTGGATCAAAGGCTGGCCCGTGTGCTCCGGTCATAGATGAGCTACCGTAGTTCAAATTGCAGAAATATTTAAAGCTGGTTCTAATAGAAAGGTGTCTCAGTGCATCCCAGTCAGGGGGTCCACGCTGACCCCGTCCACCACCGAAAGCTCCAACAATGGACACGTGAGCATCAAAACTGGACCACTAAGCAATGGAAGAAGGTGCTTGGTGCCTGGCACCAGGATGCCAGGTGTTCCCCAGGTAGCTCGATGCTACTACAGGAAGCTGGACTTGAGCTGTGCTGTGGTATTTGGCGTCAAGATGTTACCAACATGTCCTAGTGCTTTCTAACACTCTCACACAGCTACATCGTGAGCAGTTTGGGATTCTGTATGTTTCCCAAAGATATTTCGACACGTGGAATTGAGGACCAATCCAAACGCCCAACAAGAGCTGCCCAGCGATAGTAAAATGATTGAGAGTGATACTGTTCTTTCACATAAAAATAAATAAATGGTAAAAACAGCAGCCAAGTATACTTGACTATCATTAATGTACCTGGGAGGCCAAACAAGTAAAACCTGTGTGTGGAAAACATTGTATTTGATGCATTCCTTTCCACGGTACCATTGCAAACTATAAAGGCTGTATATGATTACAGGCTACGTAAACAGCCATTGATGACTTTGAATACTGTATTACAGCTTAAACACATCACAGCACAGGCCAGAAAAATGCCTCCTTCCACCTGGCCTCTGGTACATGTGAAGCATGTGCCAGTAAAAACAGCCCTGGGGAAATGTGGTAAAGGACAAACCTTAGAAGTACTTGCACTACTACAGTTTACAAAAAAAAAAAAAAAAAAAAAACAGAAAATGGGCAGCCAGAAAAAGGCATCAGGTGGTTGATGTCTCCAGCAGTGGGAGAGTTAGCTGCATAACAG
>NW_005187472.1:1158073-1191350 GCF_000239375.1 Pundamilia nyererei
AGGGAGGGGCTAATAATCGGCTCAGTCATTTTTAATGATCGTTGAAAGCCCAGATCGTAATCGAGATTAAAATTCGATTAATTGAGCAGCCCTAGTGGGATGCCCTCCTTCAAGTGTTTTTGAACAGCGCTGATGGCGGCCGTGTAGAAAGGCTGTGCAGGACACTGTAACATGACCCAGCACTGTATACCAAGCTGCTGAAAAAGTCTCATCCTTAACAAAAGGCACCATTGCAATGCTTTGAGATATGTTACGGCCTTTGTGTGTGCCAAAATAAATACAGACTACTGTTATTACAAGGTGTCACTTTGAACCCCACAATGCTTTGTGTACAAATTCCCTTGAACCTCGTAGTTCTCAATCACCAATGAAGGAGGCCCAATTCCTACTGGTGCCCCTTTGCTTACCCCACGCCCTCCATCCACTCAACACATCTCAGATCCTTCTAACAGATGGCTCCAGAGGTCACCAGGGGAGCAGTGGGGTATGGTGGAGGTGGGCAAAGGTTAAGCCAGGGTGCAGGGGTGTTTGTCAGATGGCCTGTGTGCCTGTCAGTGTGCAGGTGGATGAGTAGCATGTGGCCTCCAATCCCCCTCCTCAACCCCATACTTTCCCAAAGCCAGGGCTTTGATTACAGGTCAAGAAGTCAGGATGGAGAGATTCAGTGGTCATCCCAGACTGAGGCACAAGAATTTACGCGTTTGGCTTACTCAGCACCCCCTTGCATCTGCTTTGGAAAGGTACAAGGCTAAGTCGAGAAGGGGGGGGATGGCCACAATAAACACAAGAGCACAAGGAAGGACTTGAACCTGGACAGCATGGTGCTCTGATTAATCTGTGCTCTTTAACCCTAAAAGACCCCTGACCCTTCTTGGTCTATTTAAGATTGATGTTCATGCTTAATCACGAAGCACACGAGTATGCAACTGTGGCTCACTTACATTGTGTGGAAAGTTTCATAAAGTTTTGAGTTTATAAGATAAGAAAGTTAAATATTTAGCCAACACTAGCAAACAATAAGCCTTTTTTTTTTTTTTTTTTTTTTTTTTTAAAGGTGGATGTAGCTCAGGAAGTAGGACAGGGCATCTACTAGTTCAATCACTGGCTGCTCCAGTCTGCATGCCAAAGTATCCTTGGGCAAGGATGCAGCTCTGATGAACCAGCAGTGTGAATGTGTGTGAATAAATATAATGGGTGAATGAGACAAGTTATATATATAGTTACAGTACAGTAGAAAAGTGCTAAATAAGAACCAATCCATAAAATCACGATTATTCATACTTGAGTAAAAGCAGAACAGCAGCCTCATTGCAAACTATAAAAAAAATGGTAGTTGATCAGTAATTACACTGAATCTTTTTGCAAGTACTAACAGATTGCAAGAAGTTGCAGTGACCAGCTGGGTGACCAATTTGGATTACAAGGAAATTGCACAGGTTTCCTAGTATGATTCAGCCCGTCTCCGAAAAACTGGTCTGAATCAGACCGACTGGCAAAGGTTTGCAAATAACTGTAACCTAATTTATAAATGCAGACAGATTCCCAACATGTTGCACTCAATCTGAATCAGTCTGCACCACTGAGCAATGACTCTCCTGCAACAGGGGACTTGAATCAGCTGGCTGCCAACTGATTGTATTCTAGTTCTAATCCTATGTAAAGGCAAGGTTGTCATACACATTTTTGAGTTTACCAACTCTGTCACTATTTGTGGAGCCTAAACATACAGCAAAAGTTGTCGTGGGATTATTCTGATGGGAAGTGAACCACCTTTGTAGCACAGAAAATCCTGCTTTGTACAGACCTCTGGTCCCCGTCTTTGAAGCAACCGTTTCAAAGGCAACGAGACCACAAGCTAATAGCACATTATCAGTTACTTTGTTTGTACCGCAGTCTCCAATTATTGTTTTCATTAGCGTGATTACTCCATAAACTTCTCTCAATTTGATGCCATTGGTGAGAACTCAAAGGGGAAAAACTGAACTTAGGTAATCGCGTTAAAAATTCAGGAGGAAGAGAAGCCAGACAGTGGCCTAAAATATATACACTGCACGATTTCCAGGTGGAAATGTGTTTTACATGTTTGTCTGTAGTGATAATTTCTTAAGCTGAAAATTAAAATAAAGCTCGAATTTCTTCTTCTCCCCAAATGTATTTTTCCTTGTTTAAAGTTTATCCTGCTTTATTACAGGATTTCCACAAATGAAGTAGCCTGCACTGTCACAGTAATCACCTCACAGATTAGGAAAACATTTTTTCTAATTACACATTGTACACTCACAAATTGGATAATATTATTATGTGATTAGTAGTTTTCATAAAATTAGACATTTGTATTGAGGCCAAAACAGCCTTGGGTCCATATGCAGATTTAGCGACCGAAAGTGCAAATTGTTTTGTTAGACTTAGAGGTGAGGAGAGCGAGAGGGAAAAAGGGGGTGAAAAAGTGAAGGAACACGAGCCGGCAATATCATTTTCTGAGCTGGAAAGCAAACACCCGGCCTCTCATCTTCCCTACAAGGCGTCTAGACTCCGATCACCGCCCGGTCTACAAACTGAGTATGAACCCTTATACCAACAGGGGCAGTCACCCTCCTGTCTGTCCATCATTAAAACACACCAGACCCAGACTATGTGCCATGATATGACATAAAATAAAGCTGTGTGAGAAGCCTGCACTATAAAGAATTTGTGTCTCAGTGGGGAAACTTCGGGGTTCATCACCATGACAACTTTCCTGTTGAGTCCAAGCAATTTTAAAACAATTTTGTTTCTTTATAAGCCATCAAAAAGTGATATACAATCCTAAAATAAAGCGCCTAAGAGTTGTACTTGCTGACCTTACATAAATCAACCAAGGAGGTTAAGTACACTGAATTTTCTTTTTATATTCTGCTTATATTCTTTACACGCTCTCAGGGCTCCGACTGAATGAACGAGACTAAAACTGTCTTGGGCACATTTAAACATCAGATTAATTTAGCGAAATAGGAAACCGTAATCATATGTTTGCTCTTCCTGTGTCTTAATGATAGAGCTGCGATACTGAAAACTATTAACTTATGTCAACTGTGATTGACGATGTTGAGCAGAGCCGAATAAGGAAAAGATATCCTGGGTATGCTGAACTTGCTCCTTAGTACAGGGCCCTGGGGTCTGTTATTTTCTAATCTCTTAACAGAGTCTGTATTTGTAGGCAAGGGACAGTTTTTCTCACAAGAACCTTGCTAGTTTTTGGCTTCCTAAATGCATATGTGAATAATTACCCTATGTGTTAAGTTTAAAAAAAGAAGAAAAAAAAAACAAACTGATGGAAACCTAACACCCACTGGCTGTACTGAAAGCCCCACAAAATTGGACTCGATCCCTAGAAGTCAATTCAAAATAACCTATTGCTACTCAGCTAGGTCTCACAGGCCTATATAGCAAGCCCTAGCGATAATTTCTGTATTCTCTGACCAGTTGGCGAATAGTTGTTGGCCATTTCTGGGGGAAATTGATCACAAAGAGGGTACTGCACTGAAACCCTTACTGTTTTCCTGTAGTTTTCATGAAATATGTTTAGTTCAAACACCAACTACTCACCACGCAGTCATGAAAATGGGAAAGCTGCTGGAACCCAAAATAAAAATGGAATAAAAGTTATGCCTTTTTGCGGCATCCAACATGTATTCAAAGGAGCAACTCTGAAGGCAGTCTTTATTTCTGGTACTTTTTCAGTTTCACTGGAGCTCGATGAATCACTGCCGAGCGTCTTCCGTGCAAACTACCAGCCACCGTGGCAACCAGTCAAGTAAACTCAACAGTTGTGCAACAGTTCTGTCACAATGTAACTCCTCGTCAATGGGTTTAAGAATATACATTTTCTCTAGCACCTGGTGGTTGACAGGGGTTGCTGACTCTTCTCTAGGCCTCCTCGACTGAGGTTTCCAACTGACAGACACAAAACAGACTGAATACAACAAATGTTCACAGATCTCAATGATGCATACTTGAGACACAGATACAAATAATCATGTTATGTAGTTGTTTATGTTTTGACCTTCACATTGTAAAGGAAGGGTACGGCCAGAATCTATGATTCACTGTCGGCTCCCTGGGGATCGGCTGATAATATAAACAGGCAATCCAGCAAAAACAATGAAACCTGACGGTGACTGACATGACATCAGAGTATGTGTGTGTGTGTGTGTGTGTGTGTGTGTGTGTGTGTGTGTGTGTGTGTGTGTGTGTGAGTGAGTGAAACTATAAGTGCGTTTGCTCACATATGTACGTCACTGATATCTCTGGGAAAGTGTTCTCTCTCTCAGGCCGGATCTTCGCTGGCAGATGCATTTGCCTGGTGGGACCGTCGGGATGTGTGCGTCTGTGTGGGGAAGGGGTGGGCAACTGTAAACAGTTACTGGTATTTAGTTCTTCCTTCTTCCCACTTTCGCTGTCCACTTCCCAGTTTTGTTGCATGCCAGCGCATGTGTCTGTCTATGTCCGTCACCAGCTGAGAGTATAGTCCAGATATTTCTTGTAACAGCACTGCGTGCGCACGGGCGCCTGTGACGTGAGACGTGAGTACAATTTGGTTATATTGGTTTGGCTCACACTGGAGTTAAAGGTCAGGAAAAACACAGTCAGTCTCAGAGCTTTAAACTAAACAGAGGCCAACAAATAATAAACTGTTGAATTAACATCAACACTCAAAAGGCGGCGTAAAGCCCGGTGCACCCAGACGTGTGCAGTAACAGCAACGTCGGTCTCCAAAAGAGATGTTGCTTAAAAATGAGAAAACAATGATACTGTCAACAAATGTCCTGGAAAATATTCAGTGTTTTACATAACATCACATACTGTAATGGGCAGTCCAATAGCTGATTGCAACAATTCCCATAATAAGTAATTTGAGGCAGAAGACTGCCGCTCACAGTGGAAGCTGGCATCATTGTCACGTTTGCACTTATGCTGTGAGAGACGAGACCCTGATGTGACCCGAGACCACTCGCTGGCTCGGTTTCTGGATCCCACCGCAGTGAAACAACAACTGACCCTGTTAGGGTTTCATTATGTTAACAAGCTCCATGTCTTTGCCTCCCCTCTCATTTTTCTAAACAGCTACATACTGCACCCTTTCATCCAAATATTAAATAACACATCAAGTTTAAAGCTGTCGCTCTAGCCGAGGATAGACTGATGTCTCTCTTCTGAAAAGCCCCCCCGTGCACAGAATAAAGTTACATTGAAACCAAGCACACCATTGTTTTTCTTGTAACATTACCAATAAGTTTGATGTGTCACTTCCTATTGAAAAAAACAAAAGTTGTATCCAAGATTGCCGACTTCTAAATGGCCACCATGGTCACCACCCATCTTGAGGAGTTTGCCCCCTCACATATACTAATGTGCCACAAACAGGACTTTAATATCACCAACCATTCCCATTTTATTACGGTGTATCCATATAAATGGTCCACCCTGTACTCCCCAACTGGTTTCTGGACACTCTGTTTTTTCTAGCAACAAGTGGTTACCAGCGGGGCAACAGCCCAGTCACTAGGCATGCATCAGTGTGGATTTAGCAATTAATATTAGAGTTACTGCCAGCAACTCCCACCAACCACTCGAAACTGGCCTGGGTATATCAAATTTCCCTCACAATCAGTGGTGGCCAGACCCTAGGCCTGTGTGTCTGGGGCCTGTAAGGTCACAGACGGGATGTCCATAATAATCCCATCATCACCTTCATCATAACCGATCACTTTCCCCATTTCAATCACTTGTTTCCTGGGATAGTAATGTCTGCATGTTATCTTGTTCAGCCTTAACGCTTAATGCAAAAAGTGTGTTTAAGCCGTTCATTCATGCAGGTAAAGAAATCACTGGGATAGAAATACAGGCCATAATTCTACTCAACAGGTGGCTGTGAGTGGTTTAAGCCCAGTCTGAGTTTCACAGGGTGGAGCGAGTAAACGGCCTAATCAAGCTGCTGTTATCCATACGAGGTTGCGACAGAGTCCCATCTGTTGCCTGACCTTGACCCTTGTGTCGAATCACCCTCAGCTGTGAGCGAGTGTGTTGATATATATATATATATATATACACACACACACACGCACACGCACACATGCACGCACACGCACACACACGCAACACTGGTGCTGCTACACTACCCCGAAGGGCCTATGGGTCACTGGGTTGGCAAGTGCTGCTGCGGAGATGAGGAGGAAGGGAGGTGATGACCTTTGACTTGCTCTCCGTTTCTGTGGACTTGTGTCACAGCCGCAGCTGCACTGTCCGGCAGGTGTGGAGCTGCAATTCTGAAGGCTGCAGAGGCACTGAGAGTACGAGCATGTGGAATATCAGGCACTGTGTGCTCCAAAACACTGCAGGATGATGAGCCTCCTGGAAATGAATATAAACAACTGCTACCTGTCCAGCAGGATGTCCTTATTAAATACACTTTAATGCACGTAATCACCAAGTAGGCAATTACTCATTATTACATAAACATTTAAAAAGTACATTTTCTAGCTGAAATAAACTGCTTTATACACAGGATAAAGTTTCGTGTAATGGACAAGATATGCTATCCCCTGTACGGCGTTTAATCTGACATTTATACTCCACGGCATCTGAGCACAACATGTGGCTCCATTAGCGGACAGCTCCAATTTGTAAAACTAAGTATGCCTACTAAGACACATGCTCATACCACATAAAGACCAACAAGATAGGAAAAATAGATTTTAACTTCTGCAGGCATTTAAAATTGTAAACAGATTGGATTTCAGTCTGTGCGAATGACCCAATAACTGGAACTGTGTCCAGGAAACACAGCGGCATCGGCCGCACAACACCCATAATTAAAAGAATTGCTCATATTGATGCATGCACTGAAGCATCCACTCTGAGTGCTATACTGGCAGCTGGTGGGGGCAGTCCACCCTGATGGCGGTCTTGCGGGGGCTAGAAAAGATTCTCTCCAAAAATGTGTGTGTGTTTCACGGGATGTGCCAATATGCATACTTTCTACATGGACAAGTGGCCCACTCATGCAACAGTGTAAACCTGCCTGTGCCATGCAGTGTTTTGATGTGTGGCAGATGGGCACGCTGTGTGCCAAGCCTCGCCAGGGAGCTGTGCCGTGACCAGAGTCTCAGTCGGGCCCTGGGCTACAGTCTCACAGCAAAGCAGCCTGGCAGGCAGCGCTGGCTTTTGGCTGACCTCTGCCTCCACCGGGCCGCCCTCACTCACTCACCTCATTAGCTTGACAGGAGCAACCAAACAAATTGAGGGCATCATGGAGCTCGCAGCACTTCCATGGGAACATTCCCCCCCTCCTCCTCCTCCTCCTCTTTCTTTAGTCAGTGTGGTGTATGAGCTCTGCACAAACACACGCCCACATAAACACTGACATCTACTTAAGAGGGTGTTAGAGTTTATGTTTGAACAGACTCAGGCATGCACATCTGACCCTGCGATGCACATGCAGGGACACGGTCACATTAATCTCTGTTCACGCTCGTAAGTCGAGACCAGTTACTGTACGAGGCCATGCTACGCTTCAACCTCACCTTTTAAGTCTCCACGAGACAAAACCAACTTTTCATGCAAAGCCTTTCTTATTTATGTAAAGCACAAACTATTGCAACCAAACACATGGCTACCAACACGGACACATTTATAAACACGTAAATCATTCTGTAGAGGAGGAGTGATGTTGCTGTGCAAAGGAAGAATGATACTTTCTCCTGGCTGACACTCACTTGTTTGTCTCTGAATTACAATTAATCACTTCATTGCAATGGGTCCCAGCATTAAGGTGGCTGTTACTATGACAAGTTACTTAAATTTAACACTTAAACATCATCAAAGATAAAGTACACTACGCACAAGAGCGGTGCACCCACTCCTATCTGTACACAACATGTGGACATGCCACATAAAACTTCTCACAAATGGCTCAGGGAACTCAATAAATAACCCAGTGTGTCAGTGAATGCACAAGAGGATTTGCACAATAGTTGGTATTTGCTCTTATTATCCCACAAAGCATGTAAAAGGACACTGACCAATGCAAAGTAAGGTAGGATGTTTGTTCTGGGTGATACTGAAAAATGTGTATTGTATGAAACATTGATGCAGTCACTAGACTCTGCATTTTTAAGCGCTTCGAAGGCTATTGCGGATTTTGTTTTTTAAGCCAGAAGTTAACTTGGTTAGCAAGCTATATTCATAAGACAGACACATCATTAGCTAATTAGTGACACTTTATTTTCCACTCATCAAACCCTGAGCACAGACATTGGGATGGTTTGTACCTCAGAGGACGCCATATTATTGGTCAGATAACTCATTAAAAATGGCCCCAAAAGCACCAGCAGCATACACAGTAAAGAGGTCCAATAACACAACATGAAGTAGTGATGAGGTCAAGAAGATGCTTATGAGGACACCTGCCAATCATCGTGGCCACACCCCAAACTCATTATCCAAGTGGATGAGTTATAAAATAATTCATCCTCCATTTATCACAATTGTGAGTTGTTATAAAGGGGCTAATGCTGTATATTTTTAACAGGGGAGTCTATGGGGACTGAGCCAGCCTCAAATGACACTTGGAGGAACTGCAGTTTTTGTCACTTCTGCCTTGGCTTAATTTTTCATCTCCAGAGGGTACCCGTCACTCCTTTTATTCTAAATCTAGTAAATAAAGCATATTTACACTGACAGGTCCAGTTTATGTGATGCAAGGCAGTAGCCTTGGATTCAAGTTTGAGGAAATCAAATCTAAGTCGGGGCCATTTTGGATAGTCGAATACACATGTGAGCATCATTCTTGATCATGAAAGATTGCATATGTGATGTCATTTATTGATTTTGGACTGCACATTCTGAAGACTCATCGTTTCCAGTTTGGCCACCAAAGTGGTAACAATGAGTTTTTGAGATGGAGATGACCATGTTTGGATGGGAAGGTGAAGTGCTGAGTTATAAGGTAGTCTGGTTAGTCTGGCTACAGATAGCTGCCAATCAGTGTTATGTAACAGACCAAGCCACTCAAAGATGCTAGGATTTCACTTTACAAAGGAAAATAAAGAAGCGCAAACCTCACAGTGGCCCAAATTATGTCTTTCCCCAAAGATTCTCCAAAAGGCACCAACACCGCACACACAGTGGACAGATTCCCATTCTTTGCCCCAGAGGTAATCATTGTACCGGGATGTAGAAGCTCTCACTGGTTCTGCCAAATTGGACATTTTTACATGGGGAGAGGAAGGCTCAAGAGGCCGTTAGAAACAGCAGTTTTTGGCAACTTATTAAAATTACCTTAATGGATAAAATAGTTAGTGTTAAAATTAATTAATTTGCATTTTCAAAAAGAAGTTTTTACCAACAAAAACAAACCATGTTTCCACTGCATGAAGTTACTGACACTTTTTACCAAACCATTTTTTTTTTAAATCTCATAAAAATACCGGGGATCCCATTATGTACATATTTGAAATAGCGGGCGATGGTGATGGTGCATCCCCTCCAATATATATTAAGATGTGAAGTGTGTTGTGAGGACTCACTGTTAGGCTACAGTTGGTTACTCTGAGTGAATGCTCTTTTGGCCACATAGAGGATGTAGGATGTTATAGGTCTTCAGTGTCATCACCAATAATAGCAATGACACTGGCTAATAGCTAGCTAAGAGCAGCAAAGGTTTAGCAGGAATTTAAGTGTATTAGTGATGTGATTACATGTCTCATGAGGGGGGGGTGTTGAGTCTGTGTGTGTCTTAAATTGATGTGGTTACTGTTAACTTCAAATATTCACCATGTCACTCTGCACGCCCTCAAAAATGACACACTTTGTACACAGCTGTCAAATGAACTTGTAGATTATAAACCCATTTGTTTTCACAGCGATTCAGAAAAATGAGATATACGTAGATGAAAAAAATGTAATGGAAAAACCTTTCCGTCATCTCCCTTAATTTCCAAATAAACACATTCATCCCAACTCTTGGATATACAACAAAACCAATGACAGTAACATAACATATTCCACTGCCTTTTTACTGAGTCACATACAGGTTTGTCTGTTAATTAACTACAGTTTTATATCTGCTTAATATCAACCAGTGATTTTAAGACAGTATCCTGGCGGCATCATTTAAATTTATCGGAGAGTTTTCCAATGATGGTTAGATTGTTTTTCCACATAAAAAGTTGGCAGTCGATAAAAATCCACTGCAAGTTCCATGAAGTAAAGCTGACCACACAATGTTAATAGAGGTGGCAGACGTTTTGTATTCAAAAGATGTGCAAGCAACACTTTAACTCAACTGTGGAAGACGAATCCAATCCTTTCTATGGTTGTTACATTACCTTAGTGTTCAGCACTGAAACTCATGGGTCTCCATCCTCCATCAGAAGGTTTGACCCAAACTAACAGCCCATTAAGTGAGAGGCCAGGGAGAGAGTGGTTAAAACTGGGGCAGAGCTGATGGTGAGAGAGTCACAGGTGGTGTTAAAGAGGTGTTAAAGAGATGGCAGCTAGGAGGGGGACAGGAAGATGGATGTGCTTTGGTGCTTCACAGCCAAGAGGGAGAAGAGGGAGAGGTGATGGAGGAGTTTTAAAGCCCATCATTGACTTAAACTCCCATTGCACCTAACAACAGTTATACAAAATGCAACCCTGTTTCAAATTAAACTGATGAAGCAATTAACGTGCATTTTCTCCATCTGACTTCCTGTACATGTAACCCTGGATCTGTACACTGCTTTTAGCTCATTGTTTTGGCTACATGGCCTGCACATAGACTATATTGTTCATTCTCGCCAGTCTTATCAGCTCCACCAAATACCAGCGTAGACAGCTGTCAAATGGTTTTCCAAAGCAAATGAGCAGTCGGTGCAGTAGAACATCAGTCTGAGGAGACATTTTTTCCTCACAAGCTGGAGGAACACGAGTCCATGCTGGACCTATCAAATGGCCAGAAGCATAAAGAGATTTAAGACCTCGTAGTTGTCCCCAATCATTTGCTAAATGACCACTTAAAGCAATTTGGATAAAGTCACTCACGCCCCCATTATTTCTGTTACATAGTCATCACAAAAAGTTCCTTAATCAGTTCCAATTTTTGTAAGTAATTGTTTAATTGAGCAAGATTGCAGATTTAAAGCTTGTCCGTGTCTAAAATTATTGGCATCTTTTTGTCAAGTTTTTGACCAATTACTGTGCGCCAGCTCTAATGCTGCAAGAATGGCAAAAGTTTGTCTTTTTCCCCTCACATGCAAATACAGAAATGCCAAATGCTTGCCTGGTTGTGGGTAACACAGGGTTTTTCACAGACTAAAAGGATTTTTTAAATATATCTGTCTAAGAGAAGGAAAACATCCATGATCAGTTTGCTGGTGGCCAACTATAATTTCTTCTTATAAAAGTTCAGTTGATGATAACCACCTAGCCCTGTCCCTTCCCTTCTCATGTTGGAGAGGTTGGCATTTTTGTACTCCAGCGTTCTTGGACTGCAGCTGCCATTGGCTGGTCCACCTTCTGCTCTGGAGCTGGAGGGCCATCATATGCAGAAACCTGCACTATGCACGCATAAAAACTCTTTGGATCTGAACTTGACGACAGGTAGTAGAGGACATTTTAAAGCTGTCCCCAGGTGATGGTAGATTGATTCATCAGCCATGGCAATATTGAATCCCGAAAATATTACAGCTTCCTATTTAAAAGAGCATTAAAAGTCCATATAGGGAGGCAAGAGAAGTGGTTATGGCATAAATCAGAAGAGAGTCAACGGTTTGTGTCCTCTGTGGGAGTTTTGATTTGTTTTCAGTATGTGTGTAGTTTTGCTGTCACAGAATCTTTGGTTAGGTTGAGTCACTAATGCTTGGATATCTCAGTTTCAGGCTCAACATTAACCATGCTCGTCAAAAGGCTTAATACCATAAACTGTATCCAGTGTGTTCAAATATGTTGCTAGTGGTTTGTTAAAAGTATCTTTATGTAACACGTTAGACTCAAGACCTGGCTCAGGACCAGGCTCATTTTCAGTCTGCCAGCACAGAAGGTGAAAAGTTATTTTAAAGTAGTTACTGACAAACAGGTCTTCAGAGTCTTTTTCTTTGCATTTTTTCCAGTCTCCGTCTCATCGCTTGCTTATTCTCTGTCTGTCACTCACGTCCAATATGGATACATCCGGCTTTTATAACATATGGCCATATAAACGCACAGTGTGTGTTTTTAAGCCTGCTGAAGCCGCTGATGTTGATCCACACAAAATCATTTCAATGCATGCAATGGGCGTACTGCTGCAGCCTCAATCGTGGCACATAAATGTATTTTTAGCTTGCGGTTTCACTAGCTCCATACAGCCTGTACTCCTGACCATCTTCTTGATAAAATGACATGAAATATGATGTGTCTCTAATGTGAAACATACTCTGTGGGCGTGCAGGGAGGAAGGTTAACCCACCTTCCCCAAACCTCCTGCATGCTCTGTTCTTCAAGAGTAAAAACAGTTTCCAACTTAGAATGAACGGGTTCATCTGTCGGTGTCGTGAAACATGCGTCTTCAGTGAACTTCCCAGAGTTAATCTGGGGTTCAACAGTGTATTTATTAAGCCACATCTGGGACTGTCATTAGGAGCAAAGCACTGGCAAAAAAGCATGGTGTGGAAAGCACAACAGGGAACAAAGAGGAGCAAGGAGACAAAACAGAAGGAAAGACATATTCAGAGCATCTTGTTTTCGTGTCATGGTGTAGACGGTAAAAATAACTTCTTTATTTTACTTCCTGCGAGAATTTTGGATTTGACTGTTACGCTTTTGTGTTTCTGCAAAACAAAATCAAAATTATTCTAAGCTACTGTATGAACACATGGCATATATAATTAGATTCTAGACGCGGTCAAAATATACAGCATTGAGGGCAACTAAAAGTTGCACTCCTCACCGACGCGGCACCAAAACAGTCAGAAAGCCACAGTGTTCACAGCTGCAGAGGTCAGAAATTCAAGCTGCCAAACACAGATAATGAAATCTATCCTTGGAATCGGTTTTGCTCTATGGCTAGCTGCAACTCTTTTTTTTTTCTTTCCCTATTTGCCTAGCCTTGTGTGTATTTGTGTGTGTGTTTGTGTGTCCTTCTTTCCCTGTTGTCTGGAATAACATGAAAGGTGCACACAAGAAGTTCAGCTTCCTGTGCTGGGTGAGGTCCAAGGACCCACTGAGCATATGAAAGGGCTGCAGAGGAAAAGACTAAATCAACTACAGAAGTTGTAACGCATTAATTCCTACACAGAGCCAGAGGTCTGTGATGATGCTTTGACCCGGAACAGTACGGCAGACAGTTAAGAAGGTACCCTTTGAAGCACAGCCATCAGACAGTAAAGTGAAATTAACTGAACAGAAGTGAAAAAAATGCTACTCTGTAGAGAAGATTCATATCTACTAGTGGGTTTGTATTTTTCTGGTTTTTCAAAACATCCAAGACTGAGGATGGAAAAAATACACTTGAGTACGTTTTCCACTGGCTTACATCGAGCAGGCCCTTTCATCGTTTCATGCGTAGAGCAGCGATGCTTTTGGTTGCCCCTCAATTCTGTCATGCAGTTGGGTGCAGAGGACTGTTGATTGACCTTCCATAAAAAGCTGGCAAACTGGCTGTGTTAGAGTTTGACGGAAGTCTAGAATAGAGGCCTGCTCACATATTACACCCAAGTTCATTCTTTAAAGTGAGAAACAAGCATACCTCTACAGTTCCAAGAGAATGCAGAACACTTAAACTTGTTTCACACTGCATGTGACAACGCAGGTATAAGCCATTCCAGAAGCACATTTAGAGATGCTTTTGGTCATTTTGAAGCCTCTATTTAAATGAATGACATTTTTAATTTCATTAAAAGCTTCTTGGGCTGAAAAATGTGCTACAAACTGCAATTTATCTAGATTCTTTATTTGTCACATGCATACAAGTACAACACGCAGTGAAATGTGTCCAAAAATAAAAGGCTGGGTCGGTAGGCGAATTGGAGCAGATCTGTCGTGCTTGGGATGGAGGAGATGTTGTTCTTCAGCAACCTCTCAAACACCATCACCACCAAAGTCACGCAACCGGTTGGTAGTCATTCAGGCATGAGAGCTTGTTGTTCTAGGGCACAGGGACGATGGTGGATCTCTTGAAGCATGTGGGAATCACAGACTTTGCCAGGGACTCATTGAAAATGGAAGCGCGCACACCTGCTAGCTGATCAGCACAGCAACACAGCCCCTAGTGGCAACTAGAGGCTGGATCCAAAAGTGAATCAGTCCCCATATGCTACCATGTTTAAAAACCTCAAAATCCACAACAGAAATAAACATGTTTACTGCCTGATACAAAAAATTGAGTAGCGATACAGGAAGTTGTAGCCACTTTAGTATCAATGGATGATATTTATATTTCATATTCAGTATATGTTTTAATTGAGTTGGGGGGGGGAGGGGGGTGGATACAGCATAGCACTGCAATATCTTGTGTGGCATAAATTTCAAACACAAATTGATTAATTAATGATTGTAGCGAGCACACAGAGCGATTATTAACATCTGTATGTTTTTGAAAAACAGTTCTTATGAATCCACGATCTTTTTGTTTTAGTATTCATCATCCTCCTGCAAATGTCTTGTTACATTCTCTGTTTCCATTTGTTTCATGTGTCACAGCCCAAATCACCAGTATGCAAATTAACAGTCACCACTAAATATGGAAGGAATAAATTACATGCTTTTTAAATTCACCAGATAGCGCTGATGAGGGTTTTTTTCCTCTCTTAGTGAGGTGATCTGAGGTAACACACAGCCTGAATGAGAAGTTTAGAGGCATCAGAGAATCGGATTCCCAATC
The DNA here is from genome assembly GCF_000239375.1 of Pundamilia nyererei. Taxonomy (NCBI): domain Eukaryota; kingdom Metazoa; phylum Chordata; class Actinopteri; order Cichliformes; family Cichlidae; genus Pundamilia; species Pundamilia nyererei. The sequence continues at coordinate 1,172,952 of NW_005187472.1, forward strand.
AATACTGTAACATGACTCACACAAATATAAGACCACTTATGTGATTATCAAGCAATCATTTAGTCATTTTATTTTTCAAAAGGGAGACATCTGCTGTAAAATTATCTCTTGAAATCACATCATGAGCTAAATTGGAAGGGGAATTCTTTTTTTCTTCCTGTTTCAGAGTTTTATTTTGACAACCCTGGAAATACATTTTCATATTAGTAATTGAGCCATTACACCACAGCTCACTGTTGTCATTAATGAGCACTGTTCCTTCCTTGTATTTGAAAATCCAATTTTGAAAGCTGAGTGATGTCATGAGATCAAACTGATATGCAAATAACGATAATTACATTTGTGCATGAGGCAGGTCGGCTCGGAGGACATTTTATAATGTGTGGTCATGCAGTGGTCAGACAAATACAAGAATGACGCCAGTGCAAACAAGCGTAAGAGAACGCAAAGAAATACTGCCTGCTCTAAAGGGAAATACCATTGAACCTAAAATATATATTATTCTGACTCTGATCAACTCTTGAAACTAAGCTACAGCACACAAAGACCTATCAACACGTGAAATCTAAAATGATTTTATACAAAGTAAATTGGATAAGACGTGAGACTGAAAGGGAGATTTTTAGTAAATTACAGCGTATTTTCCAGTTCAGAACAAAAATATAATAATACTGAAATAAAGGAAACTAAAGGGTATTTAGATTTGAAATAAAACAACAGAGCCATTCAGACATCATCTCACAGAGATTAGTAAGTGATCTAACAGTTATTAGCACTCAGAGAAAAAAAATTCTTCAGATTAAATCAGAGTCATTTCCTCAGACGCAGGTAGCTAGAAAACATAATCTGATATCGCCAATTTAATTGTTCTGACGTGTCTTTATTTTGGAAAAAGTGAGGCTTCTCTGAAAACTGGCCACATGGGCTGAACACCAACATAGCCCTAACACACACATACAACAATTTTGTGTGTTGCTCTTTTGCACAGCTGGAAACAGAAGCATTTGATCTGATGAGGGAACATGTTTTGCCTTTTGTTGCCGCTCAGTGTGGACAAAACTGAGAAAAGAATTACGACTGTCTTATGGCTCTCTTACAGATAATACGTTTCAGATTTATGTCATTAGGGTATCAGGAGTTCACTGGGAGTGGTAAAAGACCTCCCAGAAACATAACACCAGAATTATTTGATGATATTACTGGAAAGTTAAAATGATTGTTTCACTCATTAGAAATCCCTCCCATATTTATTTGATTAAGTCATCATTCTGTTAACAGAAAATTAACACTGACACTTGAGATAATTTGATGCTCAAGCCATTATGTTTGGGAGCGGGTGTGGATTTATGATGAAACAAATGACAAAGAATGCTTTAAAAAGCAAATAAAAGCTTTTAATATGAATGTGCAAAGTTTCACGTTACAGCTTCACTAAAAACTCAACCCAGAGTCTTCAGATTCGTCTCCGAGCCCAAGGCCAAATCTGCTCAAAACCTCTAATGGGAACAGACTTCAGTGAAAAATGTAATCAGCTAATACGTTCCCGTTTAAGCTGTTGATGGTGAGTCTCTGAGTGTCATTTCTTTCTCTCATAATGTCCAAACTATGATCACTGTTGGGACTAACATCCAAATCCTCAAATTTAAAACCCAATACATTTCCTAATGAATAAACTTCCAAATAGACACGTAAGTATTTGTATGAAAATCTTTAGAGGAGGAGACATTTCATGCGTTCATTTCTGAAAACGCCATGCATGTTTTGGCAAGCAGACAGACTTTGAACAATCATGTCAGTGACACAAAACAGTCTTTCAATCATAAAGGCTCTGCATAGGGCTTTCATTCATGTCTTACACGAACACTGAAGCTTGCTAGTATGCTGGTACCTTCATTCGACACGACAATCTAAATCTACTCCAACAATATTTACACAAGTCTTATCTGCTAGGCTGCCCTCTTTAAACAGATTATAGTGTAGTTTGGAGCTTTACAACTTCTGTAGTCGTGCTTCTCTACAAAAGATGGCTCTATGGAAATGTAGCAGACACCAAAAATCTTTCAGCTGTTGAGTCTGTCTAGTTATTTTCACCTGAGATGTGTGGATAGATAAGCACGCTGTAGCTTAAAGTCAAGTACCTTTCTGTTAAAACTGTAAGAGAAAGTCACATGGGAACATGCTCGGTATGCTCAGCTGCCTTCCAGAAACCAAGTGTTAAGGTAGAGCCAAGGAAGTGCCAAAGAAAGGCAGTCTAACTTTAGAGCAGGTGAAAGAAATTTAGCCTGGCAGGACAGTCCTCTGTAGGAGTCACACGGTTCAGAGCTTGAGGACTGCCAGCAGACCATGTCTGGAACTGAGGAAGAGCTGGTCTTAGAGAGCCCATCTCAAAAGGTCAGGATCAATTGGATAATTTCTCAGCTTGTATTCAGAATGACTCAACGTGTGTCAGTGCAGATCTGCAATTATTTTGTCTTGTACACAAGAATAAAACCTTCACTAAAGCCAAGATCTTGTTTTCCAAGACAAAAAACTGCCACAGAGACTAAACTATGTGCTAAAATCAAAGTAGACAGTCCTAAGTTTTTAATAACCTCGGGGCAAAAAGTTAACATTAATGGAAGATAATTGAAATAAGCCTGCTTAAGCCCCCTTTGGTGGTATTGGCAGAACAAGAGAAATTAATTTAGTTCTTGGGGGAACGTGTGGAGTCGGGTGTTAACCTTTTGGCATAGAAATCAAAACCACCATCATAATGAGAAATTGATTAGATTGTAAAAGCGGTCTGTGTAGGATGCTGAGACATGCTCTTTGGTAACCTTATAAAAGCTTTTATTACTTCAAGTTTTTCAGTTCCCACACAGATGTTCTGCATGGCCACAGATACATAGGGAGCACGTTTCATGCAAAAACACACAAAACTCACAACCCACACGTAGAATAGGACAAATCAAAGCACATAAAGAGTTTAAAGAAAGCTTTAAAAAAACGAAATCTTGCATGCTCTGGCATTTTGTAGGATGCAGCATCCAGTGAGAGTAATTAAAACATGATCTCAAAGGTTCTAGCAAATGCTCCACATCTAAATCCAAACCCACACATTTCTGATTAATAAAAATCACTTTAATGTGCAGTCTAGAGTCCAGCTTGGATAAGGCAAAACACATTAATGCAAGTTGTAAATGCAGACACACTACATGTACACACTGTCATAGGAATGCGACTGCACCGGCCAGACCTGGAGGTGATCTGACTCACAATGTGAGCAGATCTCAGCTGTTGGGTTTATTAATACCAGGCGACCCCGTCTTTTAAAACTTATTCCCATTCAACTAAACTCCACATTCCTACAGTTAAAAAGAAGAACAAAGTCAGCATAAGGAGGCAGATGGCTTGGCAGAGGCATAACTCCCAAGTGCTTTAACTGAAACTACAATTTTGAGGTGCTTATGTTTTACTTTTATGCCACTTTATTTCACAGTAAATGTTGCTGGATTCATTTTAGCTATTGTCATGTTCAGACTTCCTGGTGACTAGACAAAGCTACAACATGTGTACATATAAATACACCAACACAATACCACACCAGAAACATAAGACATGATTACAAAAACCTTACATAACAGTATTTAAAAAGTAGCATCTCACTGCTAAGAACACATAAGGACTGTCCGAATGACAACTGGGCCAATACCAATATCAATATATTCTCCCATCTTTATGTTGCACCACAGCATCAGAAACAGACCAATGGAAACAGTGAATACCAATTTACTGATAGGGATATCGAACTCGACCATAGCAGTTAAATCTACCACATTAAATTATTGCTAACATATCAGCAGGTATCAGCCAATGATCATTCTGATTTATTACCATTACAACTTTTGATCATTTATGGCTCAGTCACACTAGAGTAAAAATAGGACAGCAAAGTCCTTGTGACAGATTACAATCTATCTGGTTCAGTCTGTGTCTTTATGTGTCTCTTTGCAAGGGCCTCAGCTTAACTGTTTGCCTACATAAAGCAAGGTACCAAGCTTCTGTCATTTGAGAGTTACATTTCTGTCCTGCAGCAGCTTTAATTCTTCTTGAACATTACTAGTAACTAAGAAAACAATGTAACAATTAGATTAAATACAATAAAATGGCTTGTTTTATAAGTTAAATGTATCCCCCCTTTCTACAAAGCTCGGGGCTATGGTTAATGATGAGTGGACCCTCTGAGCACTTACCTTCATGGCTGAGTCATGTCTGTGTTGTAGTGCATCTAATCTGAACATTTTTCATTTATCGTTGATTCGTCTTTTTATTTATTGTGATACAGTTCAACCTTTGTTTTGTCCAGTTTTCACAGTGCCTGAAGCTCAGCCCGCTGCTGTCATTCTGTTGTGTTTGGATTCTTGCATCAGAGCAAATGATCCTTCGACGTTCTTCCACTCCTGCATCTGGGTCTTGTTGTGGCCTATATACTGTATGCGCGCGCACACACACACACACCAGGGATTTGTGGCCATGGACATTTTTGTTAATATTTAGCTTTAGCTGCTTTCCATTTAAACTCAACTGTCTGCTTTGGTAAGCATACTGGAATAGAAAGTCTTCCATCAGGTCATCTTATCAAATTTAATCTTCCCCACTGTATTTTCACATTGGCAACTCTTCATGTCCCTGACATGTCTGAGTGTCCACATTCGTGCTCGCACCACTGTTTCATTGTTGTATGTTTGTTGGCGAAGGACTCTGCTGTGTCTATGTGTTTGTAGGGCTTTGAGAAGAGTGTAAACAGGCACGTAGTAGTAGTGACCACCCTGCAGTGATGATATTGGTTATTGTCAATGTCACAAAGGGAACAGGATCATCAGACTGTTCTGCAGATCACCCAACCCTAGAAGCTACTGGTTATGCTCAGGCAAAACTAGCACACATATCAATTCACAACCTCACGTGCTACTTCTCTGAGAGATGAATGAATGGATAAATTAGGTTATGAGCATGTGTTGTTTATCCAAATATAATGTAATATGTGCTGCATTAGTCACACAAATAAGATTTTACAGTGTTTCTGCAGACAAGCACGTTGACACATTTAAGAGCAAAACCACTCGCGGCCACTCACGCACACCAACTGAAATTAAAACAAATGGCTCATTTACAAAGTCCTAAAAGGTATGCTTTCACCATCTCTCATGCAAAGTAGCCATGTGAATTAAAACGGAGCTGGCATGACTGTTGCCTTCTTACGAGAAAATCAACAAACTCAAGCTCTGGTTTAAATCTGAGGGCTGGCAGGGCACTCGGTCGTCTCCGCCTCCTCCTCGACTGCATGTTCACTGCTCGCCTCATGAAGTTTGGTCATGGCGCTTGTTTTCTTAGTGCTGCAGCGGTGCTGGCACAGTGCACTCGCTGTGCCCTTGTGTTCCTGCTGCCCTCTTCCCTTACCGTCCTCCACTTACTTGATCCGTTTTGCCAGAGGTGTCTTTCTTCGTTAAGAGTGAATGCCCTCAGAAACCGTAACACACACAGCTGGCCTCTCCAACCTCCCGTGAACCCCTCACTGCATGTTAGGATACGGGCTTGTGTCTGCCGGCTGTCCCTGTGCCAATCTACAATGTGGCTGGCTGTGCAGTGGTGTGCTTTGCGGTGGACCACGCCTATGTAGCCTGATTTACACTCGTTTCTTCCTGGGCAGCCACGAGACAGCAGCCAGCTTCTGGAGGGACCAACGGCGGCTTCAGCTAAGGGGCCAAGCCCGGGACCCATTTGGTTTTGGTTTCCTTTCGCCTGCCACTGTGCCACACCTAGCATGAGTTGGGCTAAATGAAACCAGTGTGTAGATTCGGAGACCGGCTTAAAGTGAAACCAATAAAAGGCGAGGCTGTACAAACGACTCCACAGCTACTCGCAGGTCATATGTCTGTCTGTCTGTCAATTTATTCATGTTGTACCCGACCCGCCCTGTCTCTAACTCAGTTATGCATAAATTCTTTATGCACGCTATCGCACTTAAGCATCGAGTACCAGGAGCCACGGTCCATGGGCAGACGCTAGCATTCATTCCTTTCCTCGCATTTTACATCTCCACTATATGCAGAAACCTACACATTCATTCCAGTGTACCTTCATTTTTCCATGTGTCAGCTCCCAGAGAGAGGAGAGGCCCATCTGTTGTGGCCATTTTTGTTGAATGTCTCTAGACTCTCGAGCTCAGTTCAAAGTACAAACGACCGTGTCAGCTTGTTAGACGTCTCAATCTTCTTTGGAATGACAGGGACGCTCTATGAGACGGTAATTAAGACAAGCCGTGTTTGACAAGCTGAATTCAACAGCAGTTTGCACACAAAAAAAACAAAACAAAACAAAAAAAACCCAGTTCAGCTTGGCTTAAGTGCAGTTTGCTTGCAACCAAACCAAGCACTTAGAATATTTTCTGTTTTACTGTTATATTATCATTTATATTTACATAAACACCGTTCACAGAAAACACACTACAGATACATCAAACTTTATCAAGCCCAAGGTAACATATTTTCCATTCCCTGGCCAGCTTAAAAAGGACATGTTAGCATCCAGCTCCTCATCGTTGGGGTCCATTAGTAGCTTTTACTGGTCTTTGTTTAGCCCCTCACTTCATCCTCTGTCTAAAACAAGCAGTTTTAGCTCATCCCTCTTTAAGTTCTTCCCATTAAGCCAACTCTCTTCTGACTGGATGCACTGCATAATCACAAGGTTTAAGTACAAATGTATTCAAACAATACTCAACACATATGGTTAGACTAGACAGAAGTCAGAATTCCTCACACGCATTACCTGCACATACACCAACCTAAATATTTGAACCTTTGGTCATGTCTAACCCTACCATCCTTTACCATGATGACAAATAAAAACTTTATTTTAACCATTTAATGAACTACTAAAACTGTTGCCAATTTGTTTTCTCATTACAAAACCTATACTTTGTCCATCGGCTATAAAGTATGCTGAAACAAACTGGAAAGAAATATGATATGTGTAAAACTGATTACAGCTCTGTAAGGTGGCATGATTTACTGCAAGTATATAAATACAAAAATTCAAGCTTATGAAAACATCTGCTGTAAGCCTTCGGTTTATATTAATCCCAGAAATAAACGATGTGATATTGTAAAGGTTAAAAATGTACCTCCTCCCATTCTGATTGCAACAGCTGGCAATATTTCTGCTCCTTTTAGGTTTGCCTTCTGGCACTGAAGGACGTTTTAAGAGTTCCACTATGCATTCCAAGTGCTTGATCATTTTATGACCTGCGGGTTTAAAAAAAAAAAAAAAAAAAGAGAAGAAAAGAAAAAAAACAAAAAACCCTCAAAGCCAAAAACAATCCCCCTCATCTTTTTCATGTGGCATGTTGATTCTTTTTGCTAATTGATAACCAGCCAGCACATTGAGACTCGAATGGGGGTACTTTTATGAATGGTATGATGCTTTTACAACTACATTGGCATAATTAATAATGCAAAAAGAAACTGTCAACTACAATCAGAGGCGCTACAGTTAATATCTTTAAAAACTGATGGGAGGGATGATGGGATAATGATTAATGACGTTTGGTGTGCGTGCTTCAGTAGATACTCATTTGAACTACTTATTTGGAGTGCAAATAGGACAATGCCATATACAATGCCAACACGCACACGCAAGCCCAAATACAAGTTGCAAGGAGCACACACAGAGATTTGAGAGTTTCGATGGAACTGCATGACAGACAGTTGAAACCGGCCCCAAACTTTTCCAAGAAATGTATTAATTTGGGTAAGAATGGTGCTGCAAGGTACAGGAGGCCTATTAATCACTGCGTGGTCCAAAGGGATAATCCTCAGAAAATTGTGCTCACAATAACATTATAGGAAGGCATCACTCTGTGTGTGAAGGCTTGTGTAAAATTTGCTCTGACTTTGAATCTCTCCAACAGTCAAATAATAACAGAACTATGACAATGACCTAAAGCAAACAAGAAACCCAACACAGCAGTCTTTACAGGAGCGAAGAGGGTGCTGTTAGGTTAAAAATTCAGAGCCCTACCCACAAGTTTAGGCCCTAATCACACTAAATGGCGCTATTTGTATAGCGCTTTTCTAGTCCCTAAGGACCCCAAAGCGCTTTACACAACCTGTCATCCACCCATTCACACACACATTCACACACTGGTGATGGCAAGCTACAATGTAGCCACAGCCACCCTGGGGCGCACTGACAGAGGCGAGGCTGCCGGACACTGGCGCCACCGGGCCCTCTGACCACCACCAGTAGGCAACGGGTGAAGTGTCTTGCCCAAGGACACAACGACCGAGACTGTCCAAGCCGGGGCTCGAACCGGCAACCTTCCGATTACAAGGCGAACTCCCAACTCTTGAGCCACGATCGCACACTACCAAGACACTTGTCAACAACCCCCACGTCAACCACCCGTGGAGAAAAGAAATGTATTCCCTGACAAGTAGCTTCACTGAAAAGTGTGACACAAAAGAGAAATGTGGACTGTTTACCATGTGAATGTGAAAATGTTTCAGTTTACACTGCAGATTTTCTAGGTTTTACGGTTGCTCTATGAGTAGTTGGTTAGTGTTTGCAGAAAAGCACAGGTTAACAATCTGCTAGTGACTAAAGAAATCACAAAGAGACTTCACCTAGCTACAGCCAGCAACCTCTAGTAACCAGTCACCAACCAGTCAGGGAATAGACAATTTTCCATTGCGACCAGTGACTCCCATATGATTGCCAACTGGTCTCTTGAAGCGTGTGATTTGAGGCTGAAGGAGTCTCTTTATATGAAGTGATAATATCAAATATTTCATCTTTTCAGTTTTGCATAAATTTTCTTGTTTTTCTTTTCAGCATGGCCCTTTCATTTGACTCCCAGTATGACTGTGGCTAAATTAGTAAGTTCATATTTATTTTTCAAGGGAATTATAGTTAAAGCGCAAAGAAAGCCACATCAATGAAAAGATTTGGTTTTCCTGCACTTGAATCCACAATTATTTCAAAATCAATGAGTAATCATGTTGCTTTTCGTGATCATGATTTTCCCTTTTTTGACCAGCCCCTCCAGAGAACCCATCACCTTTTTGCCCTATGCATTCACACTTGAATGATTGTACAGGGTGGGCCATTTATATGGATACACCGTAATAAAACGGGGATGGTTGGTGATATTAAAGTCCTGTTTGTGGCACATGAGTATATGTGAGGGGGCAAACTCCTCATGATGGGTGGTGACCATGGTGACCATTTAGAAGTCGGCCATCTTGGATACAACTTTTGTTTTTTTTAATAGGAAGAGGGCCATGTGACACATCAAACTTATTGGTAATGTCACAAGAAAAACAATGGTGTGCTTGGTTTCAACGTAAATGTATTCTTTCTTGAGTTATTTACAAGTTTCTGACCACTTATAAAATGTGTTCAATGTGCTGCCCATTGTGTTGGATTGTCAATGCAACCCTCTTCTCCCACTCTTCACACACTGATAACAACACCGCAGGAGAAATGCCAGCACAGGCATCCAGTATCTGTAGTTTCAGGTGCTGCACATCTCGTATCTTCACACCATAGACAATTGCCTTCAGATGACCCCAAAGATAAAAGTCTAAGGGGGTCAGATCGGTAGACCTTGGGGGCAATTCAACTGGCCCACGACGACCAATCCACTTTCCAGGAAACTGTTCATCTAGGAATGCTCAGACCTGGCATCCATAATGTGGTGGTGCACCATCTTGCTGAAAAAACTCAGGGAACGTGCCAGCTTCAGTGCATAAAGAGGGAAACACATCATCATGTAGCAATTTCAAATATCCAGTGGCCTTGAGGTTTCCATCGATGAAGAATGTACCCCATATACCACACCAAACCATCACTTTTGTTGTTCCAACAGTCTTGGAGGGATCCATTCAATGTGGGTTAGTGTCAGACCAATAGCGGTGGTTTTGTTTGTTAACTTCACCATTCACATAAAAGTTTGCCTCATCACTGAACAAAATCTTCTGCGTGAACTGAGGGTCCTGTTCCAATTTTTGTTTTGCCCATTCTGCGCACCGATCTGGGTCATCCTCGTTGAGATGCTGCTGTAGCTGGAGTTTGTAAGGGTGCCATTTGTGAATAGCTAATATCCGCCGAAGGGATGTTCGACTAATGCCACTCTCCAGTGACATGTGGCGAGTGCTACGCTGTGGGCTCTTGGTGAACTAAGCTAGGACAGCCACTGATGTTTCTTCATTAGTGACAGTTTTCTTGCGTCCACATTTTGGCAAATCCAACACTGAACCAGTTTCATGAAACTTAGCAAGCAGTTTGCTGACTGTAGCATGGGAGATGGGTGGTCTCGTAGGGCGTCTTGCATTGAAATCTGCTGCAATGACCCGGTTACTGCATTCACCAGATATCAACGCAATTTCGATCCGCTCCTCCTCTTTGAATGGCTGTGAACAAAGAGAAACTTGTAAATAACTCATGAAAGAATACATTTACGTTGAAACCAAGCACACCATTGTTTTTCTTGCGACATTACCAATAAGTTTGATGTGTCGCATGGCCCTCTTCCTATTGAAAAAACAAAAGTTGTATCCAAGATGGCCGACTTCTAAATGGTCACCATGGTCACCACCCATCTTGAGGAGTTCGCCCCCTCACATATACTAATGTGCCACAAACAGGACTTTAATATCACCAACCATTCCCATGTTATTACGGTGTATCCATATAAATGGCCCACCATGTAGATGTAGACTTATGACATGCTAACGTTGTCTTGCAGAGTTTTTTCATTTTTATGGAGTGTTTTTTTTCCAAATCTTTTGAAGTTTGTACTAGTCGTAGGGTTTGCAGCAAAAAAAACATGACATGTTTAATCTCACCCACGCAGTCCGATATCAGTCTAATATCTGGTAGTTTACATGTTGTTCCTGCATTTTTGTTGCTTAATGGAATTTGACAAACAGCCTCTCAGTGAATGACTGCCTGCTTCTGACAGTATTATCTTGCATACCATTAAGCATCTGTAAGAACAAAATAAAGCATATTTATCCACTTGATAGAACAACAAGCAGGTTCTGCAGTAATGAAATCTGGAACACAAGTTACTGTGTGTTCTAAGGTGCTCAACTAACGTTTTAATATGAAACCAATATCATTTGCTCCAACTTATTATATCTGAGCTTTAATAAATAAAGTCTTCCACATAAGTGCCATCACCTCAGACCCCAGCACTGTTTTTTCACAGTATAGGCAAGAAGAAATTCCACCTCTTTCCACTTGCTGAGATTAAATAAAAAAATAAAATAAAAAAAACAGTGTGGGAAGCTTGAGAGAAATAAATCAGAAAGAACATTTGCAGCACTAATGGCTTATCATCAAGACACAATAAAACTTACCTGTGTGATTTGAGTGGGTGGAGGTGTACGGTATATGCTTTGTGCACATCCATGCTCTGATCTATATCTCATGTGTTTGATCTTTCATGCCTGTTTTTGTGTGTGCATGTGTGCAAAAGCAAATCATGATAAGAGATCATCTCAGCCATGTGTGCAACAAAACAAAGTTGCTGGCAGTTTAGTTTGTACTTCTGTGTGCAGTCGTGTGTGTGCGTGTGTGTGTGTGTGCATATCAGCTCTTCTGTGCACATCAGGTAAGAAGTGACATGACTGCTTTCAGTGGGGTTTTGAGTTAATCTGTAGTCTGACAGCTTCTGTCATCCCCCAGCTGTTATGACCACGGCACATTTATCACAGACAGCTCTGCTGCTCTTGGGCATAGTTAGGGAATGTGATGCTTTTGTGGATTTTGGGGGGGGATTTGAAGGAAACAGGGAATTATTGTTCTCATGATTCAGCAAGTCAACTTTATATTGCTCTCTGCATCAGTTGTATTTAGATCTTTTCCCTATAAAAGAATTTAGGAAAAAAAAAAAGTTTTTCACAGGCCATCAGTCCTCTAAGTACAGGTTACTGTTTCCATAGTAATTAAGAGAGTAAGTCGCAGCCAAGTGCTGCTAATAAAATGCATATGGTTAATTCATCATCAGCAAGCATGCGCATCTCTATAAAAGCAGAACTTTAAGTTGCTGATCTAGTGCATTCAGGCATGTGTTAACATAATGTAACATTTTTCCCAGGAGCTGATGGCCCAGTAATTTCACCTGAGGTCAGACTGTGCAATGACCTGAGAAACTGCAAGGCAGTTTCACAAACTGTGGGCCTGAAAAGAAGCTACAGTGGCAATCCGGCGTGTATATGTATATATAAGTTCTATTAATAAAATCAAGATCAAAATGCTATGATGTCCTTTGAACCTGCGCCGAGGCGATTCCCATAGTGAAGCACCGAGCGAAGTTAGAAAAAGAACCTGTTTATCAATACTCTATATGTCTTCTACTGCAATAGTTAAATTTAGCTGGTGTGCAAATGTCTCTAATCCTAGTCTTTGAATCAGGGGCTTGAAATCACTGGATCAGATCTCCATATTTCTTAGACTGTTGTCAACTGAGTGGCTGGGTGACAGCAGTCACCACTGCTTGTTCTATTCAGGGTGTACGTGACTACATGTATTTTATTAGGAAAGCTACTACTAAATTATGCAATATCCTGTAGTATATAAAGTAATTACAATAATTTCCTCCCTGGCTGGTAAAACTCTTATCTACTGGCATTTATTTAAAAAATAACAAACAAAATGAGCAGCAAATGAGCCACAGGATGCTTTCAGATTGCCTCCAAGTAATCAGTGACGACAACAGGATAGTATGAAGATAGACAGTTGTCTAACTACACAATCACATTTCCAAACCTCGCAAGCTTTTCTTTTTAGATAAGCCTTCCTTAAAGGGAAGATCTAAGCTCAGTCTGTTGCTGTTATGTAGTTACATAAATCCTTCCACGGACTGCTTTTTTTGAGTCAGCAAAAGCCGGTCATATTAAAAGCCCCTGCTCTGTGACCCTTTGTGAAGCCACCGTCTTGGCCGCCAGCCCAGCACACAAAACATAGAAGGGAAAGTGCTCGTCTTAAGGAGGAAAGCACAGCACAGAAGGTATGTTGTGCTTGAGTGCTATGCCACTGGAACAGAGGAGTTTGATTCTAAAAATATCTACCTCCCACCACACTCACACTCCCAACACGCAATGCAGCCTTTGCACTGGAAGACCTAACAGCTTGATGGCAATTACTGCAAAATTGCTCTTATTTTCTCCAAGTCTTCATAATTTCCAGTCAACTTTCATCAGTTCATGTGTGTTTGTGAGTGAACCGGCAGAGGAAACGGGTAACGCCTCGTCGCTATTTAAGGCCCGGACTATTCCAGGTAGGCCCTGAAACTTTTCTTACTCTACCATGCCAAACATTTACCAAAAGTCTCTGCCTGACACCTGTGACCAAGTCATGCAAAAGCAATTACTGAAAACCAAACACAGACATTTCATGTGCGAGGCCCATCCCAAACCCATCAGTTATGCAGGACTAAGCAGTAAAACCATTACAAGACGATTAAAATTCACTCAGAGTAAATCACGTTTTTTCCCTTTAACTTATATTGGTTAGCAATGATGGAGTAGACACCAAAAAGCCTCCATGTGTGTGCTTAGTCTTCACAGACCACAGGGCTGACCACAGGCTCTGATGGATATCATCTATGTAAATCACTGTTCACCACCATCGTTACATCTCAGATAACTCTTTCTGGCAAAACTGAAATGGATGCGTGTGACAGTGGTTTGACCCCATCCAGGTGGTTTGTATTTGGAGGAAAGTCTATTTATAGGCCTGTTAAATACAAGCCAGCAGGGCAAAGCTGGTTGGTTCTCTGGTGTCATGAGTGGCATAAATAGAATACACAACTGAGACGTGGTTAGCAAAGGCAGCTGGGAAGAACATGTATGCGGTCTAGTGTAGTCAGGCTATCTAAGCTACAAATCAACTCATGAAAATTAGAATGAAAATATTTGACTACAGGGTAAATAAAAGGCCTGCGGCTGGTAGAAGAATAGCTACATTTACATGGCGCGTGGTATAATGATTCTAATCGCATTAAAAACCAAACACAAGATTTAAAAAAAATGCTCCATATAAACACCTAAATCTGAATAAACAGCTGGAATTTCAATGCAACGGAGTAAATGTTTTCAAAAACAGATTAAAAGAAGAATTCTACCACACAAGAGCTTTAATGTGATTCACTGCTGGCTGCATTGCCCCTTGCTCTGCATTCATGCATCCCATCTTGGCCTAAAATGTGTGGGGACGTATGCTTCTTTGCTTTCCAAGACTGCTGGCTTCCAAGCTCAACTACTCTGTGAAGAGTTTGTTTTCAACGTAAAATCTTATATGTTGTGCTTTTCCTTTTGAGGGTGCTAACATGAACCCTGGGCAAAGTTTTAATAATGTGTTATAATGTGGTAGTTGGTGCTGTTCCCTCATAGCAAGACGTTTTTTAGTTGAGGATGCCTTCTTTATGGAGTTTCAATGTTCTCCCAATGCATGGGGGGGCTCTTTTCAGGCACTTTGGCTTCTTCTCTTTGCTTGTTAGGTTAATTAGAGAGTCTAAATTGCCCCCGACTCCCCACCTTGGTTGCCTCTTGCAATTAATCAGCACAAAGGTGGTTAAAAGGGAGAGGCGCCATAAAGGATAGGAGCTAAAACAGCTTATTTCAGACAGAATGAACTGAAGGACTAAAAAACAAGGATTAATTTGAACCATGAGTCATGCAAAGCATTTAACACTGTTCTGATTGAATGTGTTGTGACATTTAAACACAAGACTAGAATAAAATCACATCCCATGTAAACAGCTGACCTGAATTCTTTAGTCGGCAGGAAGCCGTTTGTATATTTTTAAGTTCCATCTTGTCTTTAGCTATTCAAAATTGCATGTGACCCACAAGGGTACACATAACAAAAACTGTGGTTAAGAAATGGCTGCTCACTGGGAACATGGCAACAAAGCTGCATTTTTGTATGAAAGGTGCATTACAAATCAGATGTATTTTTATTATTCCAAGTTAAAAGCTGCCAAGTTAGAGTTTTAGAAAGCCTACTTTAAACAGACCGAGTCCTGGCTAACTTTGATCCAAGGAAATAAAGGCAATGCCTTGCTGACCACAGATGCCATCCACTTGGCTGTCCTCTGGCAAAAATCTTTCCCAACTCACAAAGTCTTCCAACCCACAGAGATCTGCCTGCTTCCATTCTCCACTCCATCACTTTGAATCTGATCCTTCGAAGCCCGATTCAAAGTGCGTATTGGTCAGTAGTCTGGGTTTTGGTCCACCACAATCAAACACAATCCCTCTCCTGCTGGTGTTTTGCCCCAGTGGCAGACAGGAACAGGAAAAAGGAGACAAAATGTTAAAATGTTAAAAATGAAATGTGAAAAAAAGATGCTTATGTTCGCTCCAAGTCAAGATTTCCTGTTCAGTCGCTCAGGAACACATCTTGGAGCTGGAAGTTTCTGCACATGCAAATTCTTTGGATTGTTTTCTTTTAAGAACCGTGCGCCTTATCCCTGCTCACGATGGCAGATAATCCACGTTGTGTTTTCACAGTGCTGTTCTTACATTTTTTTGTTTTTCCTCTGAAGTTTAGACATCTCTTGAAAATTCCTGGGAAAATCCCAAACTGACAAATGTGACAAATCTTAACATGAAGGACTGAGGTTGGGAAAGCTGTGGAATTTGGGATTTTTTATTTATTTTATTTTTTTGGCAGTACATCTCAATCGTTCAAAATGTCAACGAGCTCTTTAAAGCTTAAAATACCACAAATAGCAGTTGTGAACTATGCAAAGAATGAATGCCTAGCACTGACATCAACCAATTACATATTTCAAATGTGATCCAATTACAAGAAAATAGTCCTTATTCACAGAAAAAAAACATAAATAATGTCATTAGATCCGGTCAATTAAGAATAGCAGAAATGTGGAGAGCTTCAAACCCATTCTGCTCACACAAATATGATGACTGTCCCGAAAGAATCTCAACTGCCTGGCTGTTCATCACAGCCAACCTTTGAAACAATTCTTAAAAGCTAAAAGAAATTAGAACCATTTCAAAAGCAGAACAATGCACAAACAATGTATGCTGATTATCTTTGCCACAAGCTAAAGCTCACTACATGTTCTGAGTCAGGAAAAAGTAATAGTGCTGGTATGTTGTGCTCAGCAGTCCAAAGACCTTGGCTGTGTTAAAGCAGTTAGCGAAAAACTAAAACAGAGCCTGGCGTGTTTTGTTTGGGGTGTTTGGGGGTTTTTTTGAATTCCAAGAATCTTTACTTTTCTGATTGCATGTGGAACTCAACTGCTCTAACTCTCACCATCTCAAAAGTGTTTCCGGAAATATCTTATAAGTTGCTTTAAAAAGTGTTACATGGAAATGTTCCGTCTTGGAGAGAGTTCCTCACCATCACCATCAGCAGCAGCAGCAGCATATTGGCCGTAGTATTAACTTCACCCTTTCTACAAATAAAAAGAAATTCTGATTTGGAACTTGGCTTTGTAATTTGGGAATATTATTCTAAAGTTAGATGAAAATGTCTGTTTTTCCTACCACATTCAAACTGTAATATCTGTCAAACCAGTCACCTGATTTGGACTGTTATAAATAATGTGCTATGTATATGAGAATATGCTAAAAAAAATAAATAAAAATCAGTCCCATACCTACAAAGCTGTGGTTTTTACAGGCCTCCAAATCTGCTGCCAGAGACTCTACATCTTTCAATCCATCATTCTGTGTTAACTTGAGCTACACCCCTGAGAGTCCATACATTTACCCTAAAACATTTCAAAGGTCTAGCACAACCACTTCTCCACAATGGGATATTAAAATGGACCCTATAAAAACTGGTCAAGGAAGACAACTAGCAATAACCCTGCTTTCATCAATTACACACACAAAAAAATGTAATACTTTACATTTTACATCATTCCTATTAAAAAGTGCATCTAAACCTTGGAATTTTTTTTTCAGGCCAGGTGGGAAATCTTTTTTTTTGTTACTTTAATTTGATGCATTGAGATAAACAAAGATGTTGTGAGGTCCATCTCCCTTTCATGCAGTGTATCTAACACTGTAAGGGAAACCTGGAAACAGACATAATAGGAAACTTTAATGCTAGTACATTCCATACTGCCATGTGCAGTTTAATTTGCTGTTGAAATGCGTGCTATTGCATCCATCAACACACATATTCATCAGGTCTGTTTATACATTTTGGGTGGTGCAGCTCAGCAGACGAGGAAATGGTAAGAAGTCTGCTTAACAGTAATTTTCTTTTTTTTACCTCAAAGCATTCTCCGTCAGTGCCCCAGTCAGCTCTGATTTCCTCGGTTTTGCCTGCCCCAGGTTCAGGTCCAATGCATTTAAGGCGTACTGGTCTTACGTCTGTGGCATCTGTTGAGGAATGTGATGAATGCTGTCTGTACCCTTCTGACAGCACTATACTCGCATGATTTAAGCCCAGACAATCTGCTCCACCCTGATGCCTGAGACTGAGGCTGATGTTTATACTTAGATGTCTGGTACTTCAAACATTTAAAACATCTAACACATTCACAGTATGGCCTTTGCATTCAAGTTTAAACAACTCGAAACGTAAAAAAAAGAAAAAAAAAGAAAAAAACTAGTACATATGCACTTAGCTTAAAAAAACAACAACCACACAACAGTAGTGAAGCTTCCATGGGAAGGCACATCTGAGTGATGTGCACCTCTTCTCACAAGAGAAGTCAACCATGCTGCTGCTATTACAGGTGCAACACACAAATTTCCAAGACTGGCTATGTATACAGCTGACAAGAGTAACAGAGATTCATCATATGGTGGTGTTATCCCGTGGAAAAATCCAAATGAAAGACTCAAGGAATCTGCTTTAGCTATGAAGGTGTTGCATTCAGTTTCTTCCCTATACGGGTTAGATTATTGGTACCTACCCAGAGCCATTTTTGCCATCACCAAAAGGGAGTGAGTGAGTGCACAGTGGACTAATAGCAATGTCCCCAGAGCAACACATGACTCACAGCCCACAACTCTCTGCGTTTTAATGCACAAAACTAATGTAAATTAGACTTCAGAACAAACCTCTAATCTCTTCATGCCTGATTAAAAATATAATCTGACAAAAAACCCTGTTCACATTAGGTAAAGTCTTGGCAGTTCTGTAAACTTGACTTATTAAATAAGCACTCGGAGAAAACATTTGAAGCAACATGTTGGTAAAGCTTGGATATAAAGACCATGACAGACAACAGCTCTTTAGAGAACTGCACCAGTTCTGCAAGAAATCGGTAATCATTTTTAAATGCTAACTTCCAAGGAAGCAGGAGCAGAGGGTGAGATGATGTGCTGCTGTAATTTACAGTAAACGCACAATAAAAAGCATTTA
>NW_005187472.1:1192807-1194949 GCF_000239375.1 Pundamilia nyererei
AGTCCGTTATTACACTCTTAAATCCTACTACTTATTCCTGCGTCTTTTGGGATCTTACAAAGCTTCAAACGACGCGTCAACTATTAAATTAGTCATCGACGATTTTGATAGTCGACTAATCGTGGCAGCCCTAATATTTATATGCACAGTTGTGACCATTTTAATCAAAAGAGATAAAGGTAGTGACTAAAAGACGCTAAATTAAGTGATGCTGAGCTCAGCATTACAGGTAGGGTGCTCAGAGATCTGAAGTTAGCTGCATCTGACCAAGATATCTCCTGTGTGCATCCTTTCTGGGATTTTCAAAATACGGTAGACTCAGAATTCACTGGAGGGATTTGTTTTGTTTTTATTCCATCTAAACTTCCGGTGGGCAAAGCCATCTGAAATACCCCACATCAACTGAACAACACACTGTGAACAAAAGTTCTACTGTAGCCTTTGTGACTTTCAAGCAAATACCTCTGTATTAAAATGTCTCAATTCTGGGAACCTCATCTAACTTAATCTCTATGAATAAATCATGCTCGCATTGTAATTTCACTCGAGAGTTTCTGTCAAGTAAATCAGACCACAAAAAAGCTATGGTAAGGAAATGAGTTGTGAAGAGAAACTGATGGCTGTGAAAACCCCCCCCCAAAAAAAACAATTCAGTCAATAATGAAAATTCAGCTTTGGCTTCTGGACTGGATTTTTATGCATCACTTGGATTTATAATTAAAACGGGCAGGAAAAGAACAGCGTCAAAAGCAATATTAAGTTGTAGGCAGCTGTTGTGGCTTTGTGACATGCAAGTATTGCGCAAAAGCTGCTTTAAGACCAACATGACATCTTTCCAGAACGCAGTTAATCAAGAAACCAAGTCACCACGGGCTGTCACAGAGCAGCGCTTATTGAGTTTGTGGAATGCACTTTTCAGTTTGACCACAGTGAACCGACTACGCTGGACCATTTTCTTTCGCTTATGGTTTTAAGATGTTAGGATCTAATCTTGGCTGGTTGCAAGTGGACATACTTATCAGATTAGTCAGTAGATCTCAGAGGGTTCATCACCCGACCCGCCAATAAGTTTGCAGCAGGGAGCATGCAGCTCCAGTTGCCCTCCAGTTGAAGGCTTTATGGTCAAAAACACCCAATGTTTCGGGCCTAATGCCCCACCAGAGGACCCTGTGTCCCACACCGCACTCCAGCTGTTTGGTTTTTGTTTAACTTGTATCAGAAGTTCAAGAAAATCTAAGGTGAAAAGAGAGAATTTCATCTAAGAAATGCACAATGTTTCTCCATTTAATGAATAACCATGTCGCCATAAAGATTGCAATTCATGAGTAAAAATAGTGGCTATTATTAACTTACTCTATGAATCACTCTGCATGATCACTGTGGGATTATGGACAACTTTTTCTGTGCCAGCCTAATCTGTGGAAATAGATATAGTCTGCTACAGAATCTCTCTCTCTCTCTCTCCATCCACATATAACAAAATCAGGTGATGATTTTTCTACACAGCCACGTTTCACATATGCAGTAAACATCAGCTGTGAGCAAATATGGCAGATAACCTCTGACACGTGTTCTATCCAACAGGTGACCTTTACAAGATGGGAAAACGGCACCAGCTCTTAAAGAGCTCTCTCCGGGGTGCTTCTGTGTAGGCACACGGCTTTACAACAAGCTCACACTTCAGACAAAAGCACTCCTCATTCAGAACGCGTTCATATGCATAATACCAATCTAACGAAGCAAGGCCAGAAAAACAAACCCGACAAACAAGCTGTATGGGACTCACTCTGTTTGCAGGCTGTCTTCCTTTCCCCCGTGAGCTGAATGTTTATTATCCATACCCAGACATTTCCACTGGAGTTTCTGTGGCGATAAATGTGCAGCTGTTAGCACCAAAACAATTAGCTTTCTAAGCCATCGAAGAAAAGCTTAACGGTGCTAAACTTACCTTCATTTGTTTAACTTCCCGTTATACGACGTCTGTTTTAATTCTTAATTAATTTCACTACCTGAAAACACGCGCTTGTTAGTTTATTAAACAATGCTAGCTCCTCTTTATGGAAGCCCGTTTCCGCCACAAAAAAAAAAAAAAAGGATCCATAACTGAAAATTTCGAGTTATTTTCTCGAAATTTCGAGTTAT
>NW_005187472.1:1195642-1275683 GCF_000239375.1 Pundamilia nyererei
GGGCTTCCATAGGCCTGTCCTCTCTTCTCTCTCCCACTGAGTTAGTGATACGCACTTACACAGCACCGTAAGGGGGCGCTATTTGACCAGTTGTTAATTGGAAGGTGCAAAGTATTTAGAAACATGTTTTTTAAGTAAATAAATACAGTTACAATATGGTTGAAATGTAACATTGCAACTGCAACATAATATCGAAACAGAAACACAAGATAACCTTTATCATGTTAAATACCTGACTGTCGTATATGTGGCTAAATCAGATATTTAACCAAACTGTAAATGTAAATATAATACAAAAATGACACAGAGGTTGCCCGTTGTTTGCAAGTGAATGTGTTGACCAACTGGTCACACTTTCAATCACAAGGTAGTCACAAAGGATACTTTCAGACTTGGACTGTCTGTAGTCCCGCTTAGACAGATTGGTGAAGGTTTGCAACTAATCACCATCCAAGTCATAAATGAAGACAGACTCCCAACATGACCCAATCAATCTGAGTCAGTCTGCAATGATGAGCACAACTTGTCTGCAACATGTCTTTTTGCGAGTGGTTCCCAGCTGGTTATATTATGGTTACATAACTATATAAAGCAAGGCTGCCGAGCACCTGTGTCATTTTGCATGAATAGCTGCAACTATGACAGCATAGATGGCAACTATGTCACCACTTGTGAAGGAATTTCTGTTTTAAATTCATGAGTTTATGTCTGGAGTCTAACGTAAGTAGCAAACATGAATTTCTGTGCATGCAGATAGCAACCGACTGATTAATCACAGACTGAGTTCACTTTATTGCCATTTTATTGCATATTGAAGCACCAAACTCCCTTAGAATACAGCAACTGTCTGCAAGTGGTTGCAGAACTGGTCCTTGTCTTTGAAGCAAGTTTCAATTCAAGAGGACCGCAAGTTCATTGCATACAGTTGCAATTCTTTTCATCATGCGGTGGATTCCAACTTTTTTTTGGCTTTAGCAGAACAAGGAAGTATTCACTTAATACCTGAAATCTATTACTTTCTATTTGATCTATTTACTATTTAGCTCTCTGTTTGGATTTCCCTTCTGGGTATCGGCTTTTTCCTCATCACAATTTTACATTTGGACCTGAGGAACTAACTGGTGCAAACCTAAATTGAACATTCACACACTTGTAAGAATGAATGGGATATGGGAAAAGATTGTGATTTCAGTGTTTTTCTTTTCTGTAACGGAGCACCATTATCATGTGTTACACAAATGCTCTGGCCAGAGCAGTGACCAATATATTTATGACTATGCAGCATAATATCTAGCTCCCCAAGGAGTGTTTACAAAAGGCAGGAAATTACACGAGTTTGGAGCTTGTATGGTTTCCCACGCTGACTGGGTGGCAGTGACAAAACGGAAAGATGTCCAATGGGAGCCCTGGATCTAATCTTAATTACTGAGAGGTCTTCATAGTTAATGTACAAAATTGCTCCAGGTACATTCATACTCTGACTACACTTGCATATGTTTCTTTCATGCTGATGTGGAAAGTTTCCTCTGAGGTCTGTTTGAGTTGAGCTAAAAGAGTTTTAGAGTCAGACTTATGATTCATTTAGCTCTGTATGAACTGAGAATCACCAGTGTATTTCATCATCATTATTATTCATGAGAGAGTTGGAGCTGCACTGCCCTTAGTAATTTTCTTTATTGGGAAAATCCATCACAAACTCATTTAAGGATCTCTTAAGGCAAACCCATGATTTAGAATAAAAGGAAGGCTTCCTCTGGACAACATGACAAATTAATGACGTGTCTGCAGTTACTTTCATCTCCACTGGCAGCGCTGTGAATATTTCATCCCCTTGGGGAAACTCTTGACATACACTGGCAGCGCTAACTTATAGAACAGCTCTGCCTCTTTTTTCAGTCAGTTCTGGTTGGCATCCACTACAGACAACTTGGCCAGGGGCTTGAGAAGCCGGTCCAAAAGGCCCCTGCCATGTTTACTGTTCTGTACAAGCCTCAGCACGGCACAGCATGGGTGGCCCTGCTACGCAGTCGCCTTGAGTCTCATTGAAAATGCGGCAGTATTATGGAAACACCGCACCCGTCTGGCTCAGGTTTTACCCAGCACATAACAAGTCAGCCCTTATGCTTTACATGAACTATATGGATACTGTTCAGGGGAGGTTTGCTCATGTTCCTTTATATGGACGTGGGTGTACTTAAAGTGCTTGTGAATAAACATAATAATGTCTGACAAATAACATAAGTGGTGAGTTGCATAGCTTTGGATCTGCACTCAATATTTACAAGGACCACAAAAATCAAATCTTCCATCTCAAAAAACTGAACTTAAGCTTCTTGTCTGTGTACACGTCATAGACTGTATGAAACAAAAAGACGTGGCCACCGTAAAATAACCAATTTGTTTGTGAAGCTGAGCCTCTTGAACATCAAAACCTAGGTGTTGACGTTCAACAGAAGCAATGAGCAAGGGCTGGATTTACCAGTGACACATAGAGACCAGTCGGCAACCATCTGGCAACCACTGGTCACTGGAGAAAAATGTTGCATTCTGTGGTTGGTGAGCGGTTGGTTGAGGCTTCTGTCAGTTGTATAAAATAAATTGCTAAAGTCTGAGAGACCAATAAGTTTGTGTGGGAAAAAGTGAGACAAACTGGAAACAGAGACCTTTCAAGTATGTTCTGTGCCTTAGCACAGCAACTCAGCACACATAAAAAAGAAATGTTTTTTAGTTTTCAGAAGAGCAAAATGAACACAAACATTCCTGATTCCTGTTTGTGTGCACACACCTGTCCAAATACAGATGATTCAGATTTAAAAGGTGTCATTTTTACTTTGTGAACATATTCTGTTTCCAGTTCATGTTACACGTTTCAGTAATACTTGGCGAGTAATTTGCGAGTGTTTGCAGTCAGCATCCTCCATGTAAAACATAAGCGACTGCAGCAATTGACCAAAGTGATCACAAGGAGGTCTCCTTGTGACCAGTTTCACCATTCACCAGCCAGCAACTTCCAATAACCAACTGGTCAAAGAATACACATCAGAAAACTAAGGTTGTCCAATCTCTATGCCTGTGGACAATGCTTGTTGCTATGGTAGCTAGTTTTCAATCACTAAAACACACCTCGCTTTATTATATTGTATTAGATAAGGCCTGAAACTAATGATTAGAACCGTAAACTCATCAGTACATTGTTTGTCAAGGCCATGAGTGAGTTCAAGGGGTTGTAGCGAAGTCATTTTCTTATAGACTTCCTCACTTATTGGCCAGTTGCAGTAGATGCAGAAGCTAACTTCTGCATTAGCATTTGTTCTTGTCAGTATGTAGTGGAACTGTTACTCATCGCAAGCTTTCACAGTGCCATTTTTTAAATAAAACATGTTCGTATTGACAGTATGCCAGGTGTGTGTATTTTTGGGTACAGCTCTGGCTGCTACAGAGGCAACACAGTCCAATAATTCTTGCTTTCCTTGGCTGTTTTATACAGTAAATAGCTACAGGGAGCTGGACCCTATCCCGGGGGGAAAACAGGACGCATACTCAACAGGCCGCTACTCCTTCAAGAGCCTAAGGAGGCAGGCAACCAATCACTCACACATTCACACATTTGCAGCCAGTTTAGAAACATCAGATAGTCTAATATCCATGTCACTGGAGTCTGAGAGGAAGCCACATGGAAAGACCCTATCAGAACAGCAGATTAAAGGGTAGAAGCTTCTTGTCACAATGCTAACCAATGCTGGATCTCCATGTCTTAACCTGATATATCGTAGCTATATGAACCAGCGCTAATCAAGCTCTTACGTAAAGGTCAGACACCCAAGAAGGTCCAATTATTATGTAACTGTTCTACAATTAAAGCTGCTTGCCCTTCAGAGACCTTAACAGTGGCTCAACAAAACAATGTGTCTTATAGTCTTTGTTTGGTGTTCCTATCACCATGCATTTTGCATGTGTGCCCAAGGAAGTGTTTGCATTATAAATGTGACATGCTAGCCAACAGTGACGCACGACATAGCATATGGTGCTCCTCCAGTCTTAATAGTGCATTGGACCTCAGACCTCAGTTACAGCATTTCTGCAAATGGCTGGCAGTCATTCCTGTGTCCTATTTCGGTTGGACTCTCGTGTACGTTAGGTCAGTTCAGGTAATGGGCTTTTTTGCGTTTTATCACTTCAGCTTTTCCGGAATGCTCCATGTTGCACCTCGGAGATGGTTTTCAGACTATAGTTTGGAACACAAGTGGGTTAACTCTGTGGAGTTTCAGACAAAATAAATCATTACAACATTTGGATGAAAAATCGCAGACAAACATAAACGCACTCAAATATATGCACACACACGCTTTGAAAACAGTTTAACATGGTCAGTGTTTCTTGCTCCATTAAGAATTCAAGGGCCAAGATGACTCACAAGCGTTTCATCTGTTCTTGGTGTCCACTACAGCAGTGAATCCAGCGGCTTGCAAAATATGACCAACCGCTGAGCTGCTCCCTCATCCGCTCTGTCCTGTTTTTACAAGGGCCCGAAGCTTTCACTGACTCAAGCCCATCCTGTGACGGGTCATAGGTTACTGTAATTTAGCATGTGCGTTCAGATGGTAGTCATTCAATTTTCCTCTTCCTTTCATGTACTTTTCTGTATGTGTGGCACTTGCCGTTACTGCCATTTTCCAAGATAACAACTGTCAAACAAGACTAATTGAATTGGGAGTGGAGGGACGGGGGTGTCCGCATAAGCTGGGGAGAAGGAACGACTGAAATGATTAATGGCGCAGTAATGGAAAAGTACGTTCCTGCAGCGCCAAGAATGTTTAATGAACTGAAGCTGAACAAAAAGGAAAAGTGAAGTGGGAACTTTAGGAAAAATGAAGAAAACAAACAGAGGATGAAAAATGAGTTTTCACAGGACAAAACAAAAAAAAAGGGAGATAGTAGCACTGCAGAACATATAAAATGGATTATAACAGTGGGGCGTATGAGTGATGAGATTTTCAAAAGGAATATGTCAACATTTCTGTAAATATCCTTATTTGCTTTCTTGCTTTGCCAAGAGTTAAATGAGAAGCCTGAAACCGCTGTAACATGAGAGACTGTTAGCCTAGCGCAAATACTGGAAGAGAAAAAACAGCTAGCCTGTCACATTTTCCACAATGAGAGCAGGAAGAAGGTGCAGATACAACCAGACAGGAAGAGACAGTTTAGGTGGTTTATTTAAAAGGTGGAGTAGATGCTCAAAGACAGGTTGGCAGACAGGCAGGCATGCAGGAGACAGAAAATGGAAACAATCATAAATCAGACAACAAAGCAGAGCAGAACTTCTAAGCCAAGTTTGGGGAAAGGTGCGTGAGTGAGAACAATGGAAATATCGATGATTCTGGTGGATTGGGAACAGGTGCACCGGCTGTGAAAGTCATGTGACTGAAACCAGAACGAGAGCATGAGGACATCTAACTGGGTGGATGTGGCTTGACACGAGTTTGAAGCACTCCCGATGGGAGATCGGATGAGGTCAAGGAAAGATGTGAAGGACAATTCTAAAGAGCTTAGAAATAAAAGGTGCTCTGACAATCCAAGGCTTCTCAATGGCTTATCATTCACAATCCCTTAGCTCCATCCTCACTTAGAATGACCAACATTTAGATGTAGTGTGATCCAACCCCTAAACTTGTAAGAAACATGTTAACGGAAGGCCATTTTCCATAGATCACCTATGGAGATCTTTTTGCAACCACTAGTATCGCCCTCTAGTGTCCATTAAAAAGAATGCAGGTTTAGGGCACTTCAGTGTTCAATGTCTATGAATCGTCTAAACACGGGCTACAAAAACACATCTTAGATACTTTGCCTCATCTGTTCTTACTGTGTTGCTTCACACAGGCCGTATCAACCTGAATTCCCTTTTTGCTCTGTTCTTTCTCTTTTCATCACTGATAAGACTCCACTAATGTCTTCATCAACTCCCTAAATTCCTCCCCCCCATACATTTGGTGCTCCCTCACATTCTCCATAAAATTAACAACTTCATATCTTAAACCTTTGGACCTGCATTTGCCTACTGGTTCCAAAAATGTAAAACCAGAAGAGATGGACCTATGCTCCCGAATCAAACCTCAGAAATCGCAGGTGTGATAAGCCAGATGTTGCCTACTCATTTCAATGTGTTGACTGGTAAAATCTGTCAAGGTGTCCCTGCTGAGATAATAAATCCATCACTGCACCCCTCCATCCATGGGTGTGAGCAAATATTTCGTTAGAGCAAAGGATGAATAACAAATGACGGCTCTTGTCTTGGAAAATATGCTTTGGCCTACAGTGAATATGGTGCGACACGGTTATTGATTCCCACATGATCCGAAGCTTCAAGGACAGGGAAAAAAATCACAGGCAAGAATCAAAATCGTTGCTGCCTGCATGTTATCATTACGCTGAAATTATGGTCATTATAAGACATATTGAATAATATTGACTCTCTGTTATGTGGTCACGTTGAAGGCTAAACAGATGCGAGCAGGGAGTCTGGAAAATTTGGAAAATAACTCTGCTTACATCAGCAGCACTGGGGAGTGATGTTGGCTATAACAAGCTACTCCCATGCACAGTTTGTTTACAGAGACGACACCCAGATCAGAGTCTCGCCTTCTCATTACATGAACTATGCAGCGGGGGAAAATGTCACGAGTTGTATTCAATTTGCTGAGTGTGACAAGGCAACAAAGCTCAGTGTGACAGAGACTAATAATGCTGAAGTTTCACTGCGTGGGGATATTAATGACATTAGTAGAACTAACAGCTGTGTGCCTGTGTGTGCATATACTGTCTTTGCATGTGGACACAAAATAATGAATTGACTCAGCATTTGAAGAGAATATTTGAGAGTGTGAGTGTTATTTTAGGCAGTCTCAGGGAAAAAAAACCTTTCACTGACTGATCTTTTTGAGCTTTAGATAAGAAAAAATAACAATCTGTAATGTGTTTATTAAAGTTTCTGGCAGACGTGAGAAAGAAAAATGAATTCATATTTTCCCGAGACCAGAAATTATTCTTTGAGTCCTCCCAGTGTAGTCGATGTACTCTCAAGGTCGATAAAAAAGCTTCTGGAAAGCCTCAAAGAGGTTTTCTTCTTAACAGTTTGTGCTTAGTTATTCAAAGAAAATACTTTGTAATCCAAAAACATTTGGATATAATGTATCATTCTCTGAATTTGCTATTT
This sequence comes from Pundamilia nyererei, assembly GCF_000239375.1. Classification (NCBI taxonomy): domain Eukaryota; kingdom Metazoa; phylum Chordata; class Actinopteri; order Cichliformes; family Cichlidae; genus Pundamilia; species Pundamilia nyererei. The sequence goes on from NW_005187472.1 coordinate 1,202,856, forward strand.
ATCTTTCAATTTTGGTATTTTTGCATTTTTTCATTGTTTTCAGTTTTATCTGTATTTTCTGTTTTAATTGACCTGCTTTTTACCCACTTTTGGTTGTTCAAATACATCATGAATTCTGTTAACAAGCTTCAAGTGATTGATTTTTCAATTTATGTAAATTTTTTAATCATCATCATGTTTTCTACACTGAATTTGTCAAATTACTTCTCTTACAACTTTTCATAGATTTAAAAAAAAGAATTGTACATCCATCCATGTGGTTATCGAGACAACAGTTAAAGCAAAGACCTCCATCACTGCAGCTACCTGGCCTTCTCCCAGTTTGATGTGCCTGAAAGGACTCATCTAGGAGGTGTCCAGGATGTCATATGACAAAACACCTCAACTCACTCCTTCACTCACTAGAAGAGTAGCAGCTCTACTCAGAGTCCCTCACAAATGACCGAGCCCCTCATCCTATCTTTAAGGGAAAGCCCAGACATGCTTTGGAGAAAACTAATTTCATGCTTTTGTATATGCGATCTTATTGTTTTAGTGGCTACCCACATTACAGGCTTTGTATTTTAATTGTAAGTTATTTTAATTTTCCACTTCTAAAGACTACACTGTAAAGTTTGGCTGTGAACCATTGCTAACAGGCTCAGTGTAGCAAGATTTACTGCTGCAGAAGCCTTGCTGTAGGCACTTAAAAAACAAATGACAATGTAAACAGCCAAATGGACCGAGACGTGTCAGCATCAGTTAATGAAGATCACATGTCTGAGATGGTAATTCATTCTGCAACACAATCTCTCTATGGGGGTTCCTCCCATAGCAGTGGTTCCTCGAGGAGGTGATTAGGATGTGCATGAAACGGGAGTCAGAGGCCAGGCTGGTGGATGAACATGTGGATCAACCCAAGGCCAAAAGCTGCCACCAGCAGACTAACCACATAAACAGCATGTGGTAAACATTGGATCACCTGTTTCTGATATGACTGGGAGCTTATACACAGGCAAAAATTGAATAACAAGGGAATTTTGAAGAACCATAGCTTGCATGCACGGAGACAACCCCATTTAACGAATGCAGGCAGTGGACCGAACCACTGTGAAAGTGCACGAGGGGGAATCACTTTTGCAAATCTGACTATTTCATTGCTTAACACTATACAACGATGCATCATCCCTGAAAATCAGTACTTGGGGATCTTGACCAATATGTCCTCCTGTAATTTCTGGCTGCATGGAAAGCTCATGCCATGGTCAAGGGTACATCAACTAAATACCAAACCAACACGTAGTCCTCTCTTGCTCCATGCCTCTTTCATTACCCTATTCACTTTAGCTTTTTATTTATCCACTAAAATTGCACATTGTGACTGAAACCATCCATCAAGGAATAAAAAAACAAACCTAATCCAAAGGTCCAGCTCAACAGCTGACTTAATCCACCTGCTATTTAAAATCATTCAGATCTTAAAACCAGATAAACCTTTGACAAGGTGCTGATCCAAAGCCAGCTTAACTGCACAATCATCTCCTGAATCACTCAAATGTGAAAGCTGGTTGATGTCCCAGATATTACAGGAAATTCAGAGAGTATAAGTAGCTAAACATGAACTCCTAACAGGAGTGGGGCTGACTGAGTAGGAATGTGACATTTTTATAAGGAGGCCATCTGTCATTTTTATAGTATCATTAATAAAGTGTCTGGAAGGAGCTTTTAAGAGAGCATCTAGACAGAGACTCATCCTGAGACAGTTCAATATAAAAGCTCCATGGAGCAATTCCATTTTATCAGAGGGCAGTCCCTGGAGCAGCACACAATACTTCATAACACTGTCTCATAATATGCCCCATTTATCATATACTATAAATATGATATAAAGCACAATGTTGCACTGGTCCGAGAACATTAGATAATTGCATAAAAGTTATACATGACCCACTGCTTTCAAAAGATCAGGTACAAATTTATTAAAGGCATAAATCACTTAAAATGTTCTTTTTACCAGCTATCAGCTTATAAGTGGATTCTTCTCCTTGTCTGTGTGAAGCGAGAGTTGGGTGGAAGCTGGCAACAAGCCCAGCCCAGCCAAGAGACTGGCAGTGGTGGGAAGCAAACAGCAGAGGAACACCTCACATTTAATAATTATCATATCATCGACTATTTGTGTGGTCCCTGAATAGGAGAAATGAAATTTTGTGGTTTTTAGAGACTGACTTGCTGTAACTAGCCCATTACATGTCTTAACAGCTGGACAGAGATAAACCTAGAGCCTGGTTTGCACAGAGGTTGCTCAGTCTGTACGAAAGCAACCTGAAAAACATATGCAGCTGTGTTGCATTCTGGTACTGATTCATCAACTCAAGCTAATGATTTTGAGTCCACCCGACACTCCATTTTCCAAAAGCACTCATTGTTACAGGTCACTAAAATACACATCAAATCTGTTTTTGAGGACATCAGGAGAAAGCAGGAAGTCATACACAAATATAGCAGAGAGATTCAGGAATTTTTTCAAAATAAGAGACCGTGTGCAGACTAAAAACTGAACAGGGTCAGCGTGCTTTAAACCTGCATGAAGGTTTAAAGCACAACCAGTTCAGAGATGTGATATCACACCCAGTTTATTACTAGGCTAACGCCATCAATAAAATCACCTGCCTAATGTTATTGTCACACTACAGAAAGCAGTGGATCATAATTAGAGAGACTGTGTGCACTGAACTTGTGATCTCATTGTTATAGTTTGTCTTTTTTTGTCTCTCTGTGGTCTTTTCTTTCCTCCTTCCTCCCTCCTACCGGGCTGTCCCTACCTGAGCCTGGTTCATCTGCAATTGTCTTCCTGTTAAAAAGCAGTTTTTCCTTTCCACTGTCACCATGTGCTTGCTCATGTCATGGGTCATTGGATTGTTGGGGTTTATTGCTAATACTGTAGGGTCTTTACCTTACAATAAAAAGCAACTTTAATGAATTGGTGCTATAAAGAATAAAACTGCTGAACTGAATTGCCTTTGAAATGGTTGGTTTGAAGATGGGGACCAGGTCTGCCACTTCTCACCGTTTCTGTCTTCAAAGAAATTTAGGGTTCTTAAAGACAGAAATAAATTGGCAATAAGATGGTATCAGCCTACCATCAGTCTGCAGCTGAGAGTCAAGTTGGCAGTTTGTTATTTGTGATAATACAGCAATTATTTTTGCTTGTCCTGAAACAGTGAAGTTCCTTCACAAACAGTGACGTCGTTGCTGCAGGACAGCGATTTAACTGCAAAATGGCAGAGGCATTTGGTGACCATGCTTTTATAAATAGGAATATAATCAGAATACAAGCAGTGGCAATCAGCTGAGCCCCCTGCAAAGAGACGCACTGCAAATAAGGCGCAGACTGACTCAGATCGACCGCAACGTGTTGAGTGTTGTTTTACAAATTAGATGGCAATTATTCAAAACACCTTCACTAGTCTGTGGTCTTAGAGTGACTGCAGTCAGCCAGTATCTGGTGAATGGAATGCTGCCTGAAGTAACTGGCATTGAGACGGCCAGTCTAAAAACAAATGTAAATTTTTTAAATTTACGTTTAAATAAGCAAAGCACAAATTAACTTCTGTAGTAGCACGCAGAGAGATGTGATAGCAGGGGGTTGACAAACCCACAGGGATGACTTGATGAGCCACAAGTGTGCATACCATGAGCACAACTCACAAACGTAATGACACTAATAAAGGCGGGGAAAAAATAGAAGACCAGGGAGAACACAAAGGACGCAGACGATTGGAAATTTGAATCAGGCTAAATGAGAAAATATCACACACCTGTTAAAAACATAACAACAATAAAATCTCACTTCAGTTCCATTTTGGCTTCAGGATTTTGGCTTCCTGACATTTTGGATCCCATTCTGGGAGAGCTACCCAATCACAAGCTCCAAAACAGTCCAACTTTTTTGAAAAATGGCCTTTTCTATTGATGGGACAAGCTCTGGAATTGGCTGAGCTAATTGTTGTGACTTATTTGGCCTCACAGTGGACCAAGCAGAATATTACAGTTAAAAACATGCAGGGGTTTGACATGAGACTTGGCAGTCCTTAATACATCCCAACATATTTTATCACCCATGTAGTCTCATGTGAAGCATTGTCTCACAGCTACTTGGAAACTTGAAATGTGATGGATGCTACATTTTTTAAAGTTTGTTGTCAGCCTGGATTCGAACCAGTAAGTCTTTTCCAAGTTTCACTGGGAAAAGGATGCTTTTGTCATTATACACTATTCTACAAATGGCTTTAAGGGAAAAGCCCTGCAAAAAATGTGTATCTATATTAAGTTCTGACATGTGTTTGTCAGGGAAGAAGCTTTACTACCTTAACAAAGACCTTTTAGCAAAACGTATCCTCGTTCTTTATTCTTATGCTTAAAAATGTCTCCTACTCCCACAAACCGGTTTTTCCTATACTCTTGGGCATGACTGACCACCATAGCTTTAATTATAAAAGAAAGCAGAGACCTTGGACGAGTTTCAATTCACAAAGCACATCACTTGAGTTTTTAAGCAAGGATTTCTGTCTAGGGCAGCGTTGTGCTATACTGCACATTATATATCCTCCCTCATTTTCTCCTCTCTCTTTTCTCTTTCTCTATAATCACGGAGTGATGTTTTGACTGGCCAAATCCCCACCATTTCTTCCGAGGTTAGCACACAGTCTATCTTAAAGGCTCGGGCCGATCTTTTTTAAACGAACCTCTAGATCATGTTACCTCCACCCAACAGGCAGCTCCATTGATCTTGTTGGGCTCGTTGTGGCCTCCACCAAGTGCGCACTGTTCGTGCAGATTTTCCTTCTCATGCACTCCCTGTCATGCTGCTCTCTCTTTTAAGTGACATGTTTAAGGTTGGTAATTAAGCCCAGATCAAAGTGCTTCTACTTCTTAGGTGTGTGAAAAGGCAAGGAGTCAAAAGCTAGTAGTTAGTAAACCTAACAGCCAAGGTATTACTAAGAAAAAGGAAAAGAGGTAAGATGCACCAACACTTTATTCTTTGCTGGAAACATGTAATCATTTGAAAGAGGATAAGTTTGAAGTTCGCACATTACTAAAGCCACACCTTATCAAAACAGTACCTAAATAAGACACTGGTGCCCAAACAAACTTTCCCCAGATGAAAAGAAAATGGCCTGGAAAAAAACCCTGTTCTTAAATGAAGTTTTGCACTGTATGTCTTTAAAGCAGGCTTTGGTATTTGTCCATCAGGGTGGTGAACACCCATGGACGTACAGTACAAACAACATTACTCAGTATTTCCAGCAATGTTAGGTATGTGCCTTACATTTCCCTCTTCATGCAACACAGATCTGAGAACATTGTGTTCTTGTATCAGTGTTAATAACTGTGAAGTGATACCAGTCTGCACGTGAGGGAAGTGCGTCCAAATCCTGGGACATGATGAGTTCCTCCTCTGGTTCATCATCAGTGTCCCCTCTAACCCAAACATAATATTTACAAAAGGGAAAAAGAAGCACATGGCCCACTATGGACTGATGTAAATATTATTGGGAAAAAGTTTGCCCAAGCAGGGAAGAGATAAGCAATAAAACCGCAATGTATCAGAATGGAAATCGGCACAGAGCAGCTTCGGCATCGCACGGACTGTAATTTATGACTTTCAACTTGGCAAGATTTTGAACTTGGCGTCCGCTTCTGCTGACTGCCTCTTATGAACCCAGAGAGCATCCAGCACACACGGGTACAAACAATCTCGCCCTAATACTCAGGGTAAAATAAACATGGATTAGATTTCTGCTGAGCCAGCAGATTGTTGGAGATAAGAGGAAGAAGACACTGGAAAAAAGGGGTAGAAAAAAATACTCATGAACACTTTATTTCTTCTAAATAATATTTATTATATTTGGCTCCATCTCTAATTGAAAAAACAAGATAGGTATGACACCATCAAAGAAGAGCACCGTCAAGATGCCTCATGCTTGCCTATGCTTACTGTTTTAGGTTGTATGTTAATATAGTTGAAAGAGTCTTGTAGAGACTGATAAGAAAATGAGCTCAAACACTGCCATGTGTTACACTTAGAGAGCAAAACGGTACTCACATGCACAAATAACACTGGGTGTCTGGGTGTTATCAGATATAATTCTCAAGCATCCTTGTAGCAAAGCCTGGGTACTAATGCAATCCTAAAGGACTCAATAAAAATATATGCACTTTACTCAAGCCCTTTCTTAAGTAGGCTAAAGGTGCAACATGAAGTTTGATGACTGCACCCATAAAACTCAAAAACCATAATTGATTTAAAGTTGGCAGATCTCCCCCTGTAGGTAGTGCCTATGATGTGTCAGGTAATTTTATATCGCTCCCTGGAAGTCTCATCCTAACCACCTGTAACGCATGAACTTCTTTTCAAGGAAGAGAACAAAGCCACAGAAACCAAACCTGGTTAGTGTCATGGTTGTTCTCCAACAACTATGTTGGTGTGGCTGTAAAACTTGTCTGCAGGGAAATTCACAGATTGACAGGCGTACATCAACAGAACAGGACTTCACAGCATGACCTAAAAATAGAGTGGCAATCAGTTGATGAAGGTTCTGTTTTAGGAATATCACTGGCACAGGCCACAAAAGTTGCTGCAGGTGACAACTTTGGTGATCCCTTCACTTTGCATCTAGTGCTTAAAACAGGTTGGATTTCAATTGAAAAAAAATTATTTACATAAATTATTCAGATTTCTTTGTTCCTCAAAGGAGTATCCAGTCTTTAAGTCTGACATCATTAGACGTTTCCGGGTCCAAACTCTGCTTCAGGTCCCAAAGTCAAACAAACACTGTGGCACCACTGAGAGTTACAAACTGTCTAAATTATTTCATCTTTAATAAAATGATCAGTGGAGCTGCTCTACCAGGTGTAACAATTAAGTTTAACATCCAGGCATCCATGAAAACAGAATTTATGAAGTTTAACAGAGTTTGACCTTAGCATTGAGTTAGCTTGCTAGTTTCCATATAAAGATGATGCACCATGTTCTGATTGAGAGATTTCTGAAAAATTAAAACGTACTGCTCTGCTATCATAAATGAAGGCTGAAAACTATAGAGTAGTGATGTTTGTGGGATTACTGAATTTGGGCTACCTGGTATAATGATGTGCTACATGGTGACTAGCTACATGGCTATGGTTAGCATAATATAAACACAGTGAAGCTGGAGGATGAACGCTAACTTTTTTCCACTCGATAAATGCAATCGCATGGCAGGATGCTATAAATGGACCGATCTTCAGTCAGGACAACAACTGAGATAATCCATCCACAATATGAGGTTAGTCACTAATATACTGCTGCATGGGCTGGGCTGAAGTTACATCGTAAGGTTTTAAAAACTGAACGTCACTGACTTTTTTTAGGGGCTTGTTCAGATTAAACAGAACAGTGTGTTTCCCAACCTTTTGGAGCCAGGGCACATATTTGACATTAAAAAAAATCACACGGCACACCACCAAACAGAAATGTCACAAAAAGTATAGTGATAATTTTTCCCCACCCACCAGGTATAGTGGAATTGGCTCAGTTTTTCCCCAGTATACCCTTTTTGCTTTCTTCTGACCACTACTCATGCAAGGGCCTTCATCTGGGTCGGAATTTTCTCCAGCACCCAGGTCAGATTGACTACTTTTTCTTTTCACATATGCTGCTTCATCTCACAGCATGACTGTTATGTAATTTCTTCTTCGTTGTCTTCTGTTTTACTGTCAGTTGGTGACCCATTTAATCAGAGCAGGTAGTTAAGCTGCCCTCTAGTGGAAGAAAATGCAATTGTTCCGCCAGTTACTCACACTGGTCGCTTAGAGTATTAATCAGGTGGAACCAGATAATCTTCCACGGCACACCTGATCATTCCTCACAGTGGTTGGGAAACACTGAAATAGAACAAGATACAAAGCATTAAAAAATGTTAAAAACACAACAGCCTTAATAAACACAGAGTAGTTTGGACCCTGTAGCAGGTTTCATACGTCATCACTTAACAACAGGATCGCTCGCCTTAGTGATTCCCTCAATTTTACACACCACCACCACCAATCTACGTGGATAACCTGGTGCATTGGTGCTCATATTAATCTGTAAATTGTCATGATGCATCTGACTTTTGATCTAGCCTCATTATAAATTCAAAGTTCCAAAAAATTTTTCATTGCATTATTTGTAATTCCATCATTTGTCTTCACAACAAGCATTGGAGCCTCACACACTCATTACTATGGTTGAGCGAGCCAAGATGAGAGCAATGCATTATTTAGAGGCAATGTGGTGGATTTGAATGACAGGCAATCAAATCAGGGCCTCTCGTTACCTTTAACGTAACAGAAAAGTTAGTCTTACTGCACCTACCTGTAATCATGATCCTTCTACTTGTAAAACTCTGTCAGTGACCCCAATTGTGTGGTTTGAGTATTTTTCTAAACATTACTTCACAGAAAAAATGTGACCTTTTAATACAGACAGAAGAACTTTTGCCTCTGGAAAAAAGAAGAAGCAATTTCCGGTTGAATCACATCTTATAAAAAGTCCCCTTTGGTTTAATCACTTCACAGCCGGCTGAAATGGCTTTAGTGCCAGTTTTCCTTCCTGCAAAGATGCCCTGTCTTCTCTTATTTCGAGATGTGTCAAGTCTAGAAAGTCCAAGAGCAGCTGATGAACTTCTTTTCTGGTCTTTTTATAGCATTAGAAACCAAACTCAGAGAAAATAAAAAAGAAACTATACACTCAGGAAGAAAGGGGCTTATATACATTACTATACTTGCACTGAACCATCAAAGTCTGTATCTCTTTCACTGAGTGTGTCTCATATCAGAAGCCTATAATTTCATTTGGACAATAAAGTATTGCTTTCTTTGCCTTTGATCATCCATATTTTATCTGCTTTGATCATTTTGCCAGTGTTGGATGACAGCATGCGATAAAATAGAGGAATACTTGACAAGAAACAGATTAAAAAAGAGGGAGATTGATGAGCTTTTGTTGAGATTTGGATACAGTCCTTTTCATGTGACTCTGACCAGGCCTGTGAAAAATAAGTACACCCTTACTGCTGCAATAGTAATTCAGAAGCGGCAGCCAGGTGCTACTAAGCAAAGACACTCAATTAATTGATCACCAGCAAGTGTGAGCACCTCTGCAAAAACAGAGTTTGTTGGTCTGGAGCATTCAGGTGTGTGTTAACACAATGCAACAGTTTTTCCAGGACAACCCATCCATCCGCTTCCACTTATCCTTTTCAGGGTCGCGGGGGGCGCTGGAGCCTATCCCAGCTGTCATAGGGCGAGAGGCGGGGTACACCCTGGACAGGTCGCCAGTCTGTCGCAGGGCCAACACACAGGGACAGACAACCATTCGCACTCACATTCACTCGCACATTCACACCTAGTGGCAATTTGGATTATCCAATTAACCTATCCCCACAAGCTGCATGTCTTTGGACGGTGGGAGGAAGCCGGAGTACCCGGAGGGAACCCACACAAACACGGGGAGAACATGCAAACTCCACACAGAAAGACCCCGGCCTGATGGGGAATTGAACTCAGGACCTTCTTGCTGTGCAGCAACAGTGCTAACCACCGTGCCACCCAATAGGGCATAGACAACCCAGCAAATTCAAATAGCTGAAAGTCAGAAAAAAAGGGGCTAGGGTAATCAATAATAATAATTTGGTGAATATGAACAAATCACAAGACTTCTGCAATGTCCTTCGGACACATTTGAAGGTGTTTGGCCACAATTCACAGTGCCACAAAAACCACAAAAAACCCAAACAGATACCAGCTAATAGCGTGGTGGTGGAGAGGTCATGACTTTGACTTGTTTTGCAGCCACAGGACCTGGGCACCTTGCAGTCCCTGATTTGACCATGAGCTTCTCTGAACAGCAAAGTGTTCTAGAGAGCTCATCTGTCCAACTGCTTAAGCTTGAATCAGCCTGGGTCATACAACAGGACAATGCTCGAAAGGACAAAAAGAATCAAAGTATTGCGAAGGCCCAGTTAAAGTTCAGACCTCAACCTGACTGAAATGCTGTGGTTGGAGCTTCAGAGAGGTTTGCGCAAACGAGTGCCCACAAATCATAATGAACTGAAACAACGCTGTGAAAGAGAGTGGGCCAAAATTTCCACCCAATTTTGTGAGAGATGGATAAAATCACACAGAAAACTGATGACTGTATGTGTGTTTTCAAATAACAGCACCCTGAAAAGATGATGAATGTTAGAGCTTAACTTTCATATTATTAGAACGGTACATGAGGCACTCCAAATAGCAAAATTAATCAATAACCTGATGAAGTAAGAGGCCTCATTGCTCAGCCTGTGTCTGTTCTTAGGTGTTACTGGCAGTGACTAAGCCTGCCAAGCTCCGGACACTAATCTGAAGATCAAAAGAAGACATTTCCTGATATTTAATTTGTCCACAGCTTTGATGTGTCATGGCTTTACCCCTTATGAATAATCCATTTATGGCTGATTGAAGACTGCCAAGGTTGTACAGCTATCATAACAAAGCAGCAGGTTATCATCGACGAGGTCTGTGAGACCAGCTTCTCTGCAGCCAAGAGAGGGCAAGAGAGTGTGAACAATGTGATCATCACAACTGGTAACCGGCGTTGTGGCGCCCAAACATGTGACCACAGCAGGAGGTGCACGTCTGTTTTCTTAAGCCTGTGCTGCTCAGACAACTGCATTGCAACCCGACGCTGTCTCACTGTTTGTCACATCACAGCAGCACCCACTACTTCTCCTTGAAAAGCTGTAGATTGCCAACACAAGCAGAGGTGTATAGTCCAAAATCCATTAATTCTGGCTGACGGTTCCCTGGCTGCGCAAAGACTGAACAGCCAATTTTGATTATGACCAAAAAGTAATGTTCAGTCTGATGTTCAACTGTTTTTTTTAAGGTTAAATATACTATAAATAAGTCAATATATAGCATTTTTATTCTTTTTCCCCCTTTTAATGTAATAATCAACAGACTTCTGTCATGAGGCAATTTTCTATTGCCAAAGCAAACAGGAGAAAAAAAGATGAGAAGAAGCCTACATAATGCCTTAAAAGCCATTTCTGACCAAAATGTTGCATTTATAATCAATAGCAGAGGCCGTGCTGTTTATTTCCACTCATCACTCATCAAGTTTTTATTTTAAGCTGGAGTGAATCAACAAGTATTAGCATTGTAAATAAACTGTTTAAACTGGTGTGGAAAGCTTGGAAAAGCTAAATTATTCCACTGATTAAACTATTTATGATTCTCCTTAACAGCTACTTTGGAAATTCAGCACTTATATCTCTATCATAGACTGTATATAAAATATGGACATGGAGCCCCAGTTTGATAGCCAAAGTCTGATAGAAGAAAAGCACAAATGAAATTTTAGTTCGAGTAGACCTGAGTTTATGGTCTCAGCCTTGATTTTCATGTCTTTTTAACAAAGCATGATATTCAGTTGTTATTTATGGTCCCATTTAGATATCATGGATGATAAAGCAGGGTATTATGGGCAGAAATTTCACACCCACATTAGAAATTAAGGTTGACATCCACTCTTAGTTTCAGTCTTTTGGTAGAATTCGGCATTCCCCTGACCGTAGTCTGGTCGTGAAACATACTAAATTGACAATCTAAACAATATATGCTATGAAAGGATCATTGTGCACAACCTGTCCTATTGCATGAGCTTTGGGATGATTGAACTCTCAACTTTAGCTGAAAAATATAAGAACAACTTAACCTCCATTGTTTCTGATAGCCAGGGGCGTGACTGAAAAGACATCAAGTTGTATATCTTGTTGCATATCTTGAACTGTGAGCTGTTTGTTTGATTTATATCATCATTAAAAAATTTCCCGATGACTTTATCGACTCAGTCATTAGTATCCCGGCTTTTTGACTGCAGCACGATGCTCATGTCGCAAATCACAGTCCTCATTAGTTTCCTAAAGCAGAGTGTGTGTTACCAGGTTAGTTCAAAGTTGCTAGCATGTGTGTGCGGTGTCTTTTGGTTTTATAATCCAATCCTGTCTGCTGTCAAAAAGCTAAGATAGAGAGGGTCAAAACTTTTCCAAAAATCTTGCAAAAAGAAAGTTATTGTGGCAAGCTGAGGAATCTCAACAACCGAGAACCCACAGAGGTTGAGCCTGTTATTTCACCCCAAGCAGGAAGGGGGCGCTCTTTATTGAACAGGTCACACAACAACCCCACACATGAACTCACTCACGGTGCAACATCTTCCTCCATCAAAACAACAACTATCAGTGAATTTACACCAGAATATCAACAGGATTGGTTGTAAGAGTAACGTAACAAAAACAAATGCAAATACACAGTTTTACGTCTTAACTGATAACACATGCTTCCGAGGCATGATGGGCGACAACTAGCTGCTACCAATCCACCACATTATGTTGTACCACTGTCTTTGCTTTATGGGATTTTCTCCTAGATTTCAGTCTTAGGACAGTTTAAGTATCTTTGTCATAATGTATCTAATCCGACCTTCTGAAGTTAAAAAGCTTCACAACGTGTTAGCGATGTAGCATAGTTTACCGCAGCAACTGACCTGTTTCAAACTGAGCTTTGTGATAAAGGGAAAACCTGGGTAGAGATGGCTGGATAACTCACGGTGATCTTCTCAGGCAATGTGAGCGTGGAATGATAACAGCCCCATCTGACAAGTTTTGAAATATAAACCAAGAAGGAAGATCCTAAGTCACCTAAAAATGTAAACAATAAGCTAACAAGTGGACAGCCTATTGACCGTGATTAGAACAGAGCTGTGCAGAACGATAGCTGACATCCATCCAAAGGTAATGTGGTTGAGACATTTCTCTTAAATCCAGAAACATATTCAGTGCACACATCTCAGCAGATTTTCTGAAACAGAGGAGGCAGATTGAGCAGCTGCTTCCAATTTTTCTATGAATGAAGTCTGGAAAAACACAACTGATCAATAGGCTGTAATACGAGGAACACACCCTTACTGTAGACAGTCTATACACTCTGTCAACATCTGCCAAGGGTGTGGTTTCCAGTCTTTACAGCCCCAACCTCTTTATATTCATTTTCTCTGTCAATTGCATTCACAAAAACTTAAATAAAAGTTTATTAAAGACATTAAAGATGTCAAACGGCATTACACAAGTCAATGATAATCATCGCCTCCTTGCTTGAAATTCATAGTTTACCTTAAAGGTTTAAAGACTTGGAATGGCCATAATGTTCCTGCCAACCAGGTCCACCCACAGCACAAGAAACATTCTCTTTACTTTAGCATTATAGATTTAATAGATTTTCTACGCTAAATAATAGGAACTGCTACTCACCCCATTTACACTCCAGTGTTTTTTAATAGCACATGTCTAATTATAAAGAGAAAAATGGGGTCTTTTCACTCCCCATTCTCATGTTGCCGCAGCCCAAAGAGACCGAACTACTGTGCAAGGCTCAGGTCATAGGACAGCTGCAGTGATGACAAAGAAAGGTCTCACGGCTAAGATGCTCTCAGAGGGTTACTAAAAACACATTTGTTAAGTACCTCAGGGCCAAAAAAAAAAAAGGAATCTCCATACAATACTTTGCTAATTCCCGCTTGATTCATGTTTTACAGTTTGGAAAGATAATGAGTCCAAACAGACCAGATTTATGACCAGAGGAAATGGTTTTGAACAGTTCGCAATCAGGTTTTGGACTTCATTAAGAGTGTGAATCCAGAATAGCATGATGAGAGGCTTTCGTATGTGGCTTGATAATGATGCTTGGACAACTGTGGTGCTGAAGAATCTAAGGGTGGCAGGTTGTGGGCTCATACGCTGACTAAACATAAAACTTCCAGGTTTGGTTCAAGTACATGAAGCAGAGCAAAGCACAAAGGGGCTGACTTAATGGAATTTAACTTAGAGGGGTGAGACCCGCAGCAGCGAGTGCTTGACAAATGAAGAGGGGCTTTTTCCCCCAGATATGATACTGTGACTGTAAATACACAGGACCACATTCGGCAATGGCAGAAAAAAATAAAATATTTTACAGTTCAGTCCAATGATATTTCAGTTTTATTTGACATATTCACATCAACAATTTAGAGCATTTAACCATAAAAAGTGCCAAAATCATGTCTGAGATCAGTTTCCAGTCTCTCACATAATCAACAGGACATTGACTCATCAAAAACACGGGCAACATCTGCTTTGGAGATAAAATTTGAAACTTTGCTTATGGACTTTTATGTGCTGAATCCAAAAGACAGATGCTTCACTGTGTTTAAAAAAAATCAAATCTGGACTCATCGCTCCATCAGACCTGCTGCCACTGATTTTAGTCCTTCATTGTGAGAATCATTAGTTTAGAGATCAGTGCTTTCCTTTATGTTTACCATTTGATGCCATTTTAGGAATAATAAATTCCAACTGACTGACTCTGTACTAGAAACTGGTGTCGTTCTGCGATGTTTGTTCTCAGCAGTGTTATAGGTCACAATTTCCACTAACAAGCTCAGCTTTGTGCTGACTCATACAAATGAATCACCCACCTGTTAGCCTCTTTCCTACCACCTCTCCACTGTGTGCTTTCCAGACAACTATCACACCAGTCCTAAAATTTCAAGGATGGCAAATGGTTAAAATGTTGAGTGGTGCTTGTGCTGGTTATTGTGTTTACTGTGGTGAAAATAAGACATTGGCTTTTAAAAAAAGGTCTAAGTTATTTATACAAACGAAATAATAAATAACGAAATAATAAATAACGAAACGAAATAAACAACTTTCAACAAACCAGGAGAAATGTTTGATAGACGCTATCATCTTTTAGGGGACTGTCATCTGACACAGCCCAAGGTACCACTAGGCTGGGTTTTGGTAGTCTTGGCAGCCCACTAGCCCAACAACAAGCCTCGGTCATTCTGAGCTCAACAGAAAAACAGTAAAAGAAGCTTTAAATGTGCTGCATGTGTGGGAAAAATTGTACACTCGTAAGTCCAGGAAGAAATATCCAGTCTTTTCAAAACCGTGGGGATAAATTCATCAGTGCGTCAAAGGAAATGGAGGAGAAACTTGTTGTGGATGGATGAAGCTTGTTTTCTAAGACGTGGGGTCAAAGTTTCTGACTTAAACTAAAGGATCATGTTTTTCTAACCCTACTAACTAAAATTAATAAACCTAAAACCTCTGAAAAATAAGTTGCCAAACAAGTTATGAACCACATGAGCCCCTATGGTTGTAAATATGAATTACTGGCAATCAATTCAGTGTGTAGCTAAGGTCCGAGGACATGCTGTCAAACTCTATATGGTTAAAAAGAAAAACAAGTAAAGCCTTTCTTAATCCAGTCACCTCTGCCTTCAAATAAATGTGGACTGAAAGACTTCCAAAAGTCAGTTTTCACAAAATCTTCCCAGCTGCAACTCCTTCGTGCCCTAACGTTAGACCTTTAACATTTGTCTAAAGAACTGTGAATAAATATGAAATATCCTGACAAAGTAGTTTAAAACCTTACACATTAACACAACTTTTCCATGGAGACGAAAGCGAGGTGTGTTCTGTTCTGTCTAAATCCAACAGCTGCACTTGGATACTGAGGGAAGTATTAGGAAACTATTAATTGGACATGAGTAGGAGCAAGAACTGTAGGCCAGGAATGGCTCTCAGTGTGACCTTTCACAAAATTACATTTATACACTCAGGGATTGGTTTTCTGCACTTCACTGGACTTTTTCTTGTGAAATATGGGCAGTCAGAGCGAACCCAGCCTTGTGACAGGTATACACAATAACACTGAGTCACTGTGAGGAACAAGCAGATTTTTAGAAGTACTTCCCTTTGTACTTCCCCTGTATTTATAACAACTTCCAAGCACCACATTCCTCGCTTCAAGTACACAAAGTGATGTCCTGACAGACACAGAATCATTCGCCAGAACCTTTGTGAAACCCAGTTAAGTGAGTTAAGTAAGACATTTAACATATTAGCCCAATATGTGCCTCATAGATAAAACCTAATAGACTCTTAGTTGAGACAATGAATTAATTAACAAAATCTGCGTGCGTTTGGTATCCTTTAATTTGGATTTTTCAACCTGCATGTTTTGTTTTGCAGTGTCATTTGATCCAAACAAAGTGAAAAATGTAACAAAGCCACATTTTTATAGGGAATAATTGTCTGGTTCCTTCTGGTTAATGTTGTCTCATTGCCTGTTTACCAGCATGCAACTTGGGCTCTTGGTGTTTTTACCCCCTAGATATAAAACAGGATGACTCAGATATCTACCACAGCCTGCTTTTAATGCCCATTCCTCAGCTATATGATGTCATTTATGAGATCTGATCAAGTACAATTGGTTAAATGTAGCTTTTGACTGAATTTACTGAAGGAGGGTGTGGGTGGACATCTTTGCCCTGGGCCCCTGTAGACTCTAGGATCACCTCTGCTGCTGCTGAAGGGGGTTTCCAAAACAGTGAGGAAAAAAAACAAAAGAATCAAAATTTTTATTAGTTTAAATCATATGTGAGACTTCTTCTATAATACATTTATCAATTTTTCGAGTAAAGTAAAATGATTAGTGAAGTTTTAAATGTGACAAACATGCAATATGCTTGTCTCCAACTCATGCTGGAGTCCATTGTACTCTGCTGGCGTGTAGTTTATTATGGTGATGGAATACACTTTATATTATTCTTGTCTAACATGTAATCTGTAATTTTTATGAGGAGGACTTGAAACCATATTAAGGAACAATGTGTGTTCCTCGAAATGGAATTTACTGGGTAAGAAAGCCACAGGGGGCCCTCCTACAAACTTGACTATTTGTTCTGGTGGTTGTGGGGAGATCTGTAACAGTTGGAAGAATTGTAGAGCCCACCTATGGACTGACAGCCCGAGACCAACCGGGCCTTTTAAGGGCTGCTGGGGATCCTTGGCCGTGTTCATATCAAGCACACATGGCCAGGGCAGATACACAACTGCTACACACACTGCATGTCACTAACACAATGCTGTGCCTAGAACATGAGATCACATGTTCAATGTTAGCTGAGCTAAGTCCCATTCCCTCCCTGCTGCAGCCTTTGAGAAGCCTGTCCCAGAAGAATTCTTGCAAAATAATATTAATGATGACGATGATGCAGATGATATTAACAGGAGGCAAGGGGAGGGTGATGGGGGGGGGGGGGGGGTTGGCAGGTTTAATCACTTCCTTCCAACCCGAGTCTTGCCTGTGTGAATATTGGAGGTGGGGTGCGTGGGAGTCCGGTGTGATTGTCACCTTTTCCCTTTGACTACGGTCCATCCCAAACCGCACAGCTGGACGCACACAGGCCTTCCCATCAGCCAGCAGCTGGGCTTGTCAGCCAATCAGGCACCTGCGTGATTACCAACAGCTGGAAAAGTAAAACAGACTGCTGAGAGGACGGGGTCGAGGGAGGCTCTGTGGTGTGTGGTGGTGATGGTGAGGGAAAGGGGCAGAAAGAGGCAGCTAAAGAAAGAAGGAAGGAAAAAGAGGGAGCATGAACTGAAGGCTTGCTAAGAGAAAAAAAAAAGAAAGACAAATGAGCAAAACAGTGACATCTAACAAAGTTGGGCATTGTGGTGTTTTTTAATATGTTTCTTTATGTTTGCACAAAAATCACATTGTGCTCTCACAGATGTCCTTTATTGCTATGTTGTGGGATAATTATGTGAGGTCACACATTTGAAGGGTGAGGACCCCTCAATATGAAACACATGCATTGGCCTTTTGGGTGTAATAAGTATTTGCTTGAGTTAATAAATTGGTGACAACAACTTGGGCTATGTTCATGGATGCTCAGACATTCTGTCCCTTTTTGAAACCATCATAGTTTCATCTCACTATGCATGAGTCATGCATGCCTTTTACAAGCATGGATGGCACAGGGGTGAACTTCATTTCAAAGGCTATAACCGTGTTCGCCTGTCGCTGCCTGGATGAACTGGAAAAAAAAAAACAGCCTGAACTCTGAGTACCCTGAAGAAGCTGATTGCTTTTGCCATCCTCCTGGCTCAGAATGGTCTGAGGCTCAGCGTTTCCCCCCTGATCTCTTGCAAACTTTTGTTTCCTTAAAGTGCATAATAAACATAACACGTCTGCTTCGCTTTCAAGTTCTTAGCCATAACATAGTGAGTGTTTTAACGACACTTCTTTCAATTGTCAGATAAAGGCAGCACTTTCACCTCGCAGCGGCTTTCTGAACTGTCTTGGTTTGATTGTGCTTCCTCTGCTTCAGCTCTGAAATCCTCTGCGGTTATGAGAACACTCATCACTCTCGCTCGAACAGCTTTAAAGCTTTCCAAGGGGAAGGAAGGAGAACCTAGAGTCAAGCCAAGTGAATAATGGGGAGTTTCTTTTCTTTTTAATAATCAATACTATATTTTAGCAAATTTCCATGTCCTGCTTTCTGTAACCTAAAAGACAGTTTTGTTTTTTTCATGCTTATTTATTTTTGTTTTTAAGGCTAATTAACTCATAGTACTGTCCAGGCATTTTTGCTTTTTCTGAGCCGTAAGTGACCTTATTTGCAAAGTTATTTGCTGTGCGGTGAATTTGTTGGTCCTTGAAAAGCTGAACTTCTCTCAACTCTAATAGTGAAAGCGACGCAAATCCTTGGATCAGTTTAGCATCACATGATGTCACTTTGTTCCAAGTGAATGAGACATATGTGTGACCCTTCCTTACTGAGCTATGGTTATTTTGATATGCACAGAGCCCATCTCCTTCAGTAGATTTGGCCTGATGACATTCCTGGGGAGGTATCACAAAATAAGTGAAAGAAAAGTTCTCTAATCTTTAATTGCCCAGATGGTTATAAAGAAATTAAGTAGAATGGTTGTTTTTTTTGTTTTTTTTTAAAAAGGCGTCACAATCTGAAAAGCTATTTTGACCTTTTGAACTTCAGCTGTTAACTCATTCACTGCCAGCCATTGGCAGTGAATGAGTTAAACCCATTGACTCATACACTGCAATTGACGGCTATAGACGTCAATGGCAGTGAATGAGTTAAGATGCCTCCCAACACTGAGAGCGCTCCTGAACAGCTTTCCACCCTAAATCAACTGGACAGCATCTCTGACTTACATGCAGACATACTTCAGGTGTTTCGAACAATGACGGCAAAGGCTCCAAAGTAACGCAGACGATGAAATACCGACACTTCCTGTCATCGTTTCCTTTAAGTCAAGGCGCTTGAAGGGTTAAACCTTTCAAGCCTAGAAAAATCCAGTATAGGGGTGAGATGAAAGCTGCGGAGAGGAAGAAGACACAGTGGCAGGACAGCAGCCGTTTTTCCTGTATGCATGTAGTCTGGATGTAAACACAGCTGCTGGTTAGGAACTCATGCATGGCCCGTATACTATCTAGGTGTAAGAAATGAACTTTGCCCCGGCAATGAGCCCACTCCTGCTGCAAAAATGAATTCCAAGTCATGCCAAGGGGACGGGCTTTGCATATGAGGCAATCACTTATGTCTGCTTTGCCTTTGTTTTTCCCCAACCCACGCCTTGGCTCACATGTATTATTCTTATATATTCTTTCAATCCCCACAGCACGCCACCCAGATCAGACCATCTGGCCTTTAAGCATAGAACGAACAAAGCAAGACCATTAGTGAAGGAGAGAAAACAAGGGGGGCGAGTAGGGCTTTGCAATTTTAAAGACAGTCCTAATGCCACTCTGTGTTTTTACTGTGGAGTGTACCACGGGTGAATGCTTTAAATCAGGTAACTTTTCAGCAGCATTAAGGGATGACATCATTGCTTTTGAAAAGAATGACTCACTGGCTAAGAGTTCACCACCATTACCCCCCCTCAGTATCCCAACCCTCCAAGCAGAAGCATGGCATAACACGTGCGTTTTTCTGCTTACTGTAGACGGTGTGTGAAGTAGACATGCAAGTAATGGCGATAAAGCGGAGAATGACTCAGAAGAAAAAGGCACAAAAGCAGGGGCAGGAAACAACAATAAAGACAAGAGAGATAAGGAGGAGGTAGTTAGAGGAAGGAAGGGTGGAAAATGGCTCCGAAAGGTGTAATAATAAAAAATATAAGAGGGCAAAAGCTAAGAGGAAAGATGAAAGAGTGGTCAGTAGGTTTTCCCACGACGCTTCGACTCTTAAAACCTGAGAAAGAAAACTGTGTGAAGCTGGAGGAACATGAGGGCAGCTCTCAGCAAGATCCGGTATATCAAAACACAGCAAGGACGGCATAACATCCAAAACAAATCCAGCACACAATCCTGCTGCAACATTTAAAGCAAAAGAGAGCCGGATCAAGAGAATGGATGGTTACCACAGATTGGTAATCCCTCAGAAGTTTCATAAATGTTTTGGTTTTCGGTTTATTGTGTCTTTTTGGCTGCCGCTCCGTTTGCTTCGTATTGTTTTGTGAAGGAAGATGCTGAGCAAAGACCAACACTAATCCGAAAACACAAGATGTTTCACGGGAAATTAAATAATGTGGCCACTCCGTGCTCACCTTCCCAGAAATCCGGGTTTATCTTGTGTTGAATTCACAAGAGCATAACAGTGCTGGTAGAAACCTGTGCTTGATGTGAATAAATAAATAGCTGATTAGTTTAGCTCAGCCAGTAACGGAAAATCCCCGATCCCCAAAAGACTGCAGTGTACAAGGGGAGTCTAACATTGCTTATGATTGATTATGGAAAAATAATAATAGCCAAAATTTTTTTTATGGATACTGATGGAAAAGCAACGTGTTTTGCAAGCGATGCCTGCACACTCCCATGAGTACACGTCAGTTGTGTGCGAGACTGAGGTTTCGAGCTTAATAAGAGGCGTGAATTTAAAGCACATTTATTTTTATTTGGTGTCACCCACAACTTAGCAAGTTTTCCATTTTAAGCAACTGCATTGTTTATTCATTCAAGCTTTTTGAGGCATGCGCAAGTTTACTGGTGGTGGTAGGGTTACATAAATTTTGTCAATTTCTTTTTTTTTTTTTTTTTTTACAAATTTTATCCAGGAAAATATGACTCAGATTGAAAAATCTGCTCTGCAAAAGTGCCCTGGTAACGGCAGACAGCAGTAAGCACAAATGTACACAGCAAAAACACACGAGATGAAGAGTAAAATACAAAATCACACACATCTTAACTGAGCAAACTTAAAACAACACAATCACTAACTGTTACTGTCATCGTGCCAAGCAGGATCAGCAATGTTCAGGCATGATGGTTTGAGCCTGGAGTAAACTGCCTCCAGGTTATTTAAAATGACCTTTAATTCGTTCTTCCATTTGTCAACAGCTCTCTAACATTATTTGATTTCGCAGTTCATTCCAAGTGTAGGGAGTGGCATATTTTCTCCACTCATTACAAGCTTTTGGGATAGTTGGAAAGAACGTGACTTGGGAACAAAGACTGTAAGTTCCCATACTTTAGTGGATGTTGGTCAGTTAGTGATATGAGAGACTCTAGAATAGACTGAAATATAACAAGAGCATGCAATGTGCAGTAGTAGAAAAGATCTGGAAGGTTTATAAGTAATCTCAGTGGTCCATAGTAGATAGTCTCCATCTTGCATAATACTTGATGTAATACGTGATGCGCATGCATACAAATGCCATCACCATAATCCTTTGGGATCCTTATAAATAATGAATATGGTAGTAAATAAGTGGTAGCAAATATTCTCCTTTTGTGTCAATAGAAGGTGGAACTTGATTTTTGTTTTAAGCTCATTTTCTTGACTAGTTGCTGATAAAAAAAAAAAAAGGAGCGAGTCACTGATTAAAATGATTTGTGTTGGGACTCTAACGCCGTCTCAGGGCTCTCATCTAGGTTCAGCTCATGTTTCAGAAGTGAACTTGGTAAATATGTTTTTGCAAAGTGCAATTAAAAGAAAAAATATCCAAATAAAACTGGAAGTTGGTGTTCAGCCAGTCTAAAAACCACCCACTTTGTGGCAGTTTGCAGTAGAAGCATTGCAAAGTGGCACAAGGTGGTGCCTCCTTCCTTTTTTGTTGCCGAGAGCTCAGAATTGTACATGGAACAGGCAGAGATTCTTAGAAATCCCTAGCGACTGTAAACCTGCATAATATCATCAATGAAGTACTCCATACAGAACCACCAGCATGGAAATGTCCATTCCCATGTCCAACAACTGTCTAACCTAACAAGATATCCTGGGCTAACACTATGTATGCTACTATAGCCACACAGCAGTGCTAGCATGGGTGTATTGGTTAGTCCACTGATGTTAAAAAATCAAACTGGGCACGCTGAATGGTTAATTTTTTCATTTTAGCAATCTCAGAAGGAATCAGTTTGTCTGGGCTTTTGAGATCTTTAACACAATGACTGACTACCAACCAGTAATAATCCCTTTTAATTTTCCTTGCTAGCAAATTTAAGCCAACGTGCCAATATTGAAATCTGAGAAGAAGAACATGTGATATCAGATAAACTGCGTTTATAGGATCATTAGTTTAGCTGTTGACTCAAGAGTGTTTTTTTTACTCTAGTGAATACTAATAGTAATTACTGCACATATTCTTCTGGGGCGGAAGTGGGTTGCAAAGCAGTTTGCAGAAGTGCAGCAACTGGGGACAAGATAAAGAAGCTTAAGTGAAATATTCTATACGAGATTTGTCAATTTAAATATGAACCCGAAGCATCAGCTGATGTGATCATGCACTCAGATCTGCGGCAATGCGACTGAGCTCAACTTCACGGGCTGCCTGAGCTATTGCGTGTTCGATAAAAACCATTCGTGCGCAAACATGCTGGCAAACAAAACACTGAAACTAACTGGAGCTCTGCCCTTTTAAGATTTATATAGTTAGAGCATATGCTCAAGACACACAGCATGAGAAGATAGGATCGTTTTACCAAGAAAGGCCAGGATAGGTGAGAAGGAGTACAGGACCCACAGTAAAATTAATGAGGTAGAAATTCATTCAGGGCCGCAAGTTTGACCTAGAGTTAACCTCTTAACTCCGAAGGCCTCCCACTAGATGAACAACACTAATTTAGAGCTACGATTACTCATGGTTAAGAGAGATGCTAAGACATATTTGACTGTGGTGAAACACAATATGAATAGATTGTTTTATTATAGCAGCTGGCAGAAAGTAAGGGCAATAAGGGTTGAATGACTAAGCCTCTTGAGCTGAGATTAGGCCTCCATATCCTCATCCTTGTCATGGATGTAAATTACTCTGCTCCCACATTAAGGGAGGCTTGTGTAATTGCTCATCTTATTCAGCGGGTGAGGTGGGATAAAATGTTCATGTTGGCCAAAAGTTAAAGTAGTGAGCATGTGTTCCTGAGAGCAGGCAGCATGTGGTTTGTGGTAACTCTGATGGGGAACATTATCTGTTTGTGCCAGCTCCACATTTCTCAACATAAAGTTTGGGTTTCGAGTTACCAGACAAGGTGAGAAGGGTTTTTGTAATTCAATGCCCCTGGACTCGGTCCACATATTTGAAGTAACCTACACTGCTCACGTTTAATCCTTCTCAGTTAAGATTGTAATAAACGGCCTTGGCTTGCATCACTTTAGTCAATCAAGTTTATTGCCACAAAGGTTCATGATGAGGATAGCAAAAACGTAATAATATGGTCTGCAGCAAATGATTTAGAAACATAGTGCGGCCAGAGATCTTATGCTTGAACTCATCCGATTTCTGTCAAATGTAACAGATATTCAGTCAAATCACTCATCATTTATATCGCCTGGAATCTGTTCACTATTATCCCACACAACAAAATATATTTACCATGTATCACACTTTTATTTTCACAGTGTAATTATTTAATATTTAACAGTGCAAACTAAGATGCAGTACTGTGTTATCTTACACATAGTGGAGCCCCAGGGGCTCCGGTTTCTTCCACAGTCAAAAACATGCAAGGTTAATTCTCCTGTCACCTTCCCCATGATGGGGGCACTGGTTTGTGAGTGGTATATTTTATTCTCATATGACGACTGCTTCAGAAAATGAATAACTGTATTTACATAACGTCAAATTATTACTCTGACATCCATGTAAATATCATATATCTGTGTGATATGATGATGATCTTAAGTGAGAATTCAGCTACTACAGAAAAACATGTCCTATCATTAGGTCTGTGTCCTGCTGGTCAGGTTTTCTCCATGTGGCCTGAATGTAGACACTTAATCCAGCTGAACGACTTCTTTCTCAGTTTGTACTTGCACTCGGGACCGGCAGAGTCAACCATGTGTTAGCTGGATTGCTTTGAAAGCTATAGCAACCAAGTAATCTAAATATAGCCCAATAACACGCTTTAAAATAAAGAAAGATGCTGTATGTGGTGCTTTGCAAAACACACATCTGGATCCTTATGATTTCTCCAAAGCAAACATTACACAGTTCAAAACAGTGACATCATCAGCAGTGAGTATCCAAACGGTTTAGGGCTTCATCTTTTAGTGTTCCAGTTCAAGTCAGTCTGAATGAAATATATAACAGTCCTAATGCCCCAAACCACAATCCATTTCCCAAGTACTAGAGTGAGGGTTATGCAGTCAAAGTACTTAATTTCTGATTTATTCATCTTGGGAACATTGTGTTAGTCTGTACACAGGGTTGTATGAAGAAAAAAAAAAGTATAAAAAGGAATATTTTGTTTGCTTGCTGGGAGATGTGCTTACCACTTTAAATTTAGTGTGGTTAAACGCTCTCTTGTGCCATTCTGTTATGATAAGTGGTGCTGAAAAGCATTATTGGCATCCAGAGGCTTTTAAAAGCTCCCTGAATCACCACTGGTTAGCATACGTATTAAAATAGGTCACGACAGTGATAGGGGAGTTGAACTCATCAGAAAAATGCTGCCTTTCTACCCCCTCAAAGGACATATTGGTTTGGTTTCACAAGTGCGTAAAGCAATGAGGAGAATACAATCTGTAATTGTTCTGTCAGTTTTATTTGTAAGCAGCTAACCAGGACTGAGTTGGCTGCACTTTCTGTTATCTAATATCCTTTATGGGCACATCAGATGATGAAATCTTAAAATTGTAGAATTCTGGTTACAGCACAGTTCAGAGTGGGGGAGCTGCCACCAACATGGTCGGACCGTCAATTTTGACGAGAGAACTCTGGGCTAATGGAGTTGAGACTCTTCCTGCTGTTGGTTAATAAGACTTCTCTGCTTAAAACCTACCAAATACAGCAAATAAGAAACAAAACAAAACAGTAACCTTTTAGTGACTAGTAAAACTTGTGATTGCCTCGAATTTTTTCACACTTGGCGACTGATTGGAAGTAGCTGTGGTGACCACCTGTTTGCCCAGAAGGCAAACACCAAGTCAGACTGACTGTATTCACTCTCACACAGATTTGTAAAGGTTTGCATATAATCACCATCGAATTTATAAACACAGACAGATGCCAACACGTTCCAGTCAGCTGGAGTCAGTCTGTGACTTTGAGTGCTACTTGTCTGTGGTGTGTCTCATTGCATCAAGGCGCTCGACTCAAGTGGCTGTTTTCTGGTTATGTACCAAATGCTTTGGTTTGCCATTAAATTGATGTCCTTCAACAACTACATCACCATTTGTGGATGAGTTTCTGTTTTTAAATCGTTGAATGAATCTTGTTAATATGAATTTCTGTGTATGAAGACTGCAGCAGATATGAAGTTTTCCCCTATTTATCACAGTTATTCACCATGTTATAACAAATATATTGTACTGTATGGACTTGCTAACTTGACCCCACGTGACTGCAGATGGACACGTCTCATTAGTGTTTTCCTCTTAATGCACCAAAGTTGCTTTGACCACTGACTGAGAGGTCTTTGACCCAGTCCCCATCTTTGAAGCAATCATTTCACTTCAAGTACACGGCTACAATTTAATTTTATTCCTTCTGTGGTCTCCACTCACCATTTTACCTCGAGCAAGTGCAGCATAAGTGTGCAAAGAAAAAAGTTTCAGGTTTAAATGATCTGCTTACAATTACAAGAACACCAGTTTTTGATAGTTATGCTTCACAGTGCATTAGATGGTCAGCTAATGCACTGTGATTCAAAGAGAGGGCCAGGGCATCTGCTAAACCTTATACCGTTGTTAATGTGCTCTATCTTTTGGCCATTAAAATTGATTTTTAAAATTATGATGTATGCAAAGCTTTGTGAAGATGGTATCCTACCTCTCTCTGCGTCCTATGGTATATTTATATAGTCACGAAGGTACAATCCTATCGGCTAATCCACCTACCAGCACTTCTGAAGCTCACTGATAACCATATTAGATCGAGGAGCTGGCAAGCTAGCATAGCAACGTCTAGGTGTGGCATTCAAAATAAATTTGCTAATGAAGACAGAGTTGATGTGCCGTTTCCAATACTCGTGATATGTAACACAGTCACGGCTTCCTGACATGCTTCTGACCTCATGGTGGGAGAGGATGTAGATGAGCAGAGGAAGAAGAGGAAACAGAGCCACCGCCCACTCACAGGCTTCCACAGAGCTCCTAGGGCTGTTATCAAATGTCCAGCTGTGCCATTCAACCTCAGAACAGCTCTGCTCTGCTCAGTGTTTAGTTTTCTGGGTCAAAGGTTGAGCTGAGTTCTCTAAATATTTTATGGACATAGAGGCATAAAGGGAGCATGAGCAAGCATGTACGCAGATGTCTCAGGATGATTAGAACAAGATCCCAGTAAAGATAAAAAAGGAAAAACAATATTTTATTCAAGGTCATGTGATTGAAGAATAGCACACGCAGATTTACAACAAATGACCTAAAGGATAAATTTGTATGCATGAAGGCTAAAGGAAGAAGAAGTCAGGGAAAGAACTGCAGTGTTAGAAAAGATAAATAACGCGATAAAAAATATTAAGCAGTCATTTCTTTTACTAAAATATGATTTTTGATTATTTAGGTTGTCTGGAAAAGAACGAGTCCATCTTGGACTAACAAAAAAAGAAAACATGCATTGCCAGAATAGTAGTCAAATTGATGCAATGTTACCAATTTAAAAACGTTTAATTGTGCAGTGCGGATCTTGAAATAACAAAACCTGCACTTTGCTTTGCTCTCTGGGCGACGGGACCTTGAAAACCTTTCGGTAAACTTGACATGAGAACTGTGTAATGTCTGCAATTGTGGATTAAACATTTGCGTCTTTGTGGGTTTGCCTCCAAAATACACTTGACTCACCTCTTGGAGATGGTGGGATACTATCCCCCGTGGACCTTTGATGGAAATTGATATTGGCGCATGTTTGAAAGACTTTCTCCAGAGGAACGTCATTTACACACATGCTTGCTTTCTGTCTGTGAGAATATGCTCTCCACTGTCCATGCAAATGTTGTAATAGGCCTGGGAACCAATGAAGTGTGGTTGCTACTAAGCAACAGTATCAAAGTAAACTCAAACAGACTGGCACTTAGTTACCAACTAAGCACGTCAATGGTTTATTTTGACCTATACTTAACAGTAAAAGCTTACCATATTGGTACAAATATAAACTGCATTCTGTAGGCCACAATCCCAGGAAGCAGAGGGTTAACTGCCACAGTAACATCTGTTTCTGAGTAGTTCAGCACTTTTGGAAATGGATACCGCTCTCATGTGTGTGCTAAGAACATTACCACCCTATCACCACCTCACAGCTAGATTCTTCTCCAATTTCAGTTGGTCTTTACACAGTTTAAAGGAATAATTTTCCCTTTTAAATGTACTTTTACCATTTTTTTTAACAATTAGACTATTAGATTGGCACCACTGTCATATCTGAGAATATGAATCTGCAGCCACGAGTTAGCAGAGCTAACCATAAAACTATAAGTAGGGGAAACATCTAGCCTCGCTCCATCTACATCAGCATTTTCTTATTCAACAGGCACAAAAACACTTAGGTTCATAAATATATTTATGAACCTAACTATATATGTTGTTTATACTTTATAAACAATGTTTTTCTTAATTTTGCTGAAGCCATGGACATCAACAAATGCTGTATTTCTTCCCTTGAGATGATCTTCTAGGACTGTATTTGGTGCTTCTTCATCTAAAACTGAAAAAATGCTCTGTTGGCTTTAGAGCAGGTGACTGTAATGGCCATTAAAGATATCAATCATCTCAATTTACTTGTCAGTTAATTGTCCAACATGGTCTCTGAGCTGTCTATAAAAATGGTTAGTTAGTGCAATATTTACCCCTTGAATTAGTCATCACTTCAATCTAATCCTGATTGCTTCATCCACTGTGTTGGCGTACAGAGGAAAAAGGATGTGGTTGAAAACGTATTACCTGTATAGAAAATTCCAAATGGTTTACAGTGTTTTTCCTGCAACTGTATATAAAGTGGTGATTAAAGATATACAGGCAGGTTTGATTACGGAGCTATTCCTATGGTTACCTAACAGCGCTACCGCAACTCCGGACAGTTTGTTTGCCTTTCACGTGAGAGGTGGGGCAGGAGGGTGCGGGATGAAAAGTGAGGATCGCTTCCCTTCTGAGAGTGTCCTTACTCACTCTCTCTTCCCACCCAAGATTTCCAAGATGATTTAAAACAATACTGGTTTTAGGAAAGAATTTGATCTCAGTGGGAGTTCCTCTGTTTTGCCAAGGGCTTAATGGTTTCTGTGTTTCAGGTAAGGCCTCTTTGCAGTGTCAGCTTTGACAAATTACACAAGATTTTTCCAATGTCAGATATCACCCCACTGCTTACTGGCATGTCCGGAATCCCTGAAAAGGAACAGCCCTCACTGTATTCCCACCCTTTCACCATATCATGCTAAATGATTCAACATTCATTCAGAGGAAAGCAAAGACGAAGCATATGGGTAGCGGTAAGATATGCTGATGCTGAAATTTAGGATTACCTCCCTGACTTAGAAGAGAGGTAGCAGCTCCACAGAAGCCAGCTAGAAAGTTCAAAGTTGAAGTGCAGTTCTCCTCTTCCCTGCAGGAACTGTGGTCTCCTCCAGCTGTTCTGCTGTGTTTGAGGGCTGGGTGTGCTGCAAGTGCATCCAACAGACTTACAGACAAAAGAGCACTCCCTTTAACCTTCTCTGGGGAGAACGACGGATGACTTGGCTAGGTGTGTAAGCTATCACACACCCTGCTGACAGTCCGGCCTGTTCCAGCTCCACGGCTGCACATCACACAGATGGTCTGTGTGTGAGCGAGAGAGAGTGAAGAGGTTGTTGCTTCTGGTTATCAACACAGCACAGCTTTATGATTCATATCTAGTATTAGTGTTAAGCACAGAGCAGGGAGGTTTTATGTTAAAATTTCCACCAAACCTTTTGTTCTTCAAAAGTACAAATCAGCCCGATGAGTTCGTTAAAGTGTCATACCCACAGGAAACAGACTCACGGGAACCTTTGTATGAACTATTGTAGCATTTATTGGCCATCCATCTCTTAAACTGCATATTACATCTTACATCTATTGTGTGTTCAGTACGCTTCACTCAAGCTAAAGTGGCCCTTCTTCACTTTGTTTATGCTAGAACAATACATATGAATTAGTTAATTCATTAATCAGATTAACATTAGCATGACACACATTTTTTTTTTGGCGTTTACCCCTCCTAACTGTCTGTTAGACGAAAGACCACACAGCTATCAGACAGAGGAATTTATCACTATTGAAGACTCGGTTTTCATAAATAACATTTGATGTCATCAACTTATGCTTCTCATGCCAAAAAACGGAAGAAGAAAAAAAAAATCACGCTGGATATTATGTCATTAAATAAATAAAAAAAACACATTAGTCTCCCAGTTGTTGCACAAGATAGTACATGATCTGCATTACATACAGCAACGTAATGGTGCAAGACAGTCCTGTGCATGTCTTAACTGTTTTAGCTGATGTTAGCTTGCGCACGGTGTATAAACAGGAGCTTTGCACAGGCACAAAGATGTTTATCAGGAGTAGTATTGGATGACTTTTAAAAAGCGATCCTAAAAGGATAGCCAGTGCTTTGAGATGTTTTGACCGGACATCAGTATCTGAGTAGTTGGTATCAAGGGCATTCTCCCTGCATATCAAATGCCCAGTCCTTGGTTTTTGATTATCATATTGCTTGCACTATTTTTTCTTCATTTGTCAGACAAACACTTGGCTCTTTATCAAAAACACTAACACCAAACTGCTGCGTTCGGTATGTGGTTGTGTCTGCATTTGATTTCCAGTGTACTGTACACGCGATTCTTGCCGGGTCACTGGTTTTACTGGTCTGGAGATGATAAAGAAGCTGACTCAGCAAAGCAGCAGAGAAGGAAAAGTCCCACAGATGAAGAAGCGATAACTCACACTGATCTCAATGTGTCACATTTAGTTGGTTTGATAGATTCCCCTACACCAAGTATTACTTCCCTTGAAAGTGCCAAACCACTGCAGCCACAGAAACCATTCCAGTGAAAACTACATTATGACTTTTCTTCATAACAGCATTCAGACACAGCGACAGACCTGAAGTCACATATGTGCAGTTTGCATTTCTGAAAGGTAATTTACAAAAAACAAACAAACAAAAAAAAACATTAAAAACAATCTGCTGAGATTTTTTTCATTTATTTTGATGAAATAATAACATCCTTTAAACTGTGTTGCCACACTTTCTGTGAATACACACAGACTGGAGTTAAGGATAGAATATCATTATCCTTCTGGATGCTCATGCAATAGACTGGTTTGTTACAAAAGAGCCAGTGACCTAAATGGTCCATTGTACTCTGCGTGCAACGGCACCGAAAATTCTCTTTCCGTTGGTTGCAGGCAGTTTGTGGTCATGACTACTATGGTATATGGAATGTATGACATGTTTAAACTGTTTGGCATATTCAGGGTTAGGACAACAAAGCTGTGTATATATGAGGTTTATGCAGATCAGCCACAACATCTGAACAATACAAAACAGCTTTGACCCAATGAAACATGAATATGGGATCTCGGAGTCCAATCCAAAAAGCCAGATCCTTATTTTGTATTCCAGGACCTGCATAGCTTAAGTCCATCCTTACTAACGCACAATAATCTTCCTACTCTGGCCTCGCCATTATTCCCATAGAATAAACTGCATAAGTATGTGCTTATTTTGAATTAAATGTTTGACATTTATGTTGCTGCTTTTGCTACTGATTCCAATCAAACACATACAGTATTTGGAAAAAGGAAGTTTTCTCAGGACTCTATGCAATCCTAAATTTTAAATGTGAAAGTTCATGACAACACAATTTGAAATAGACTAAATAATTAGGAGTTGCTTGGAAGGATTGCAGTTCAGCACAGGTTTGCAAAGTTGCAACTGAACAAACAACAAGACTTTGTGAACAATGTCCTGTGGACAGACAAGACCAAAGCAGTAACATTGGCCCTGATACACAAACCCAAACACACACACCTCATATCAACTGTCAAGCACGGTGGTGGAGGGATGATGATTTGGACTTTGTAGCTACAGGATCTGGACACCTTGCAGTCATTGAATTGACCATGAACTCATCTGTACACAAAACTCAAATGTGAGGCCATCTTTCTGACAGCTAAAGCGTAGGCAAAATTCGGTCATGGAACAGAACAATGGTCCCAAGCAAAACAGAAAATCTAAACGAGAATGACTGAAAAAGAAAGACGGCCCAGTAAAAATCCGGACCTCGCCCTGTCTGAAGTACTGTGGTGGGACCTGGCATGGCTAATGTTGTGAGTCTGTTTCAGCACTTTGTGTCCCTGAACCTAACCGAGTAGTTTTGTTGTCTACCCTAGTCTCTTGGATGAAAACCATATGGATCACACCTCTACCATGGCACCTGCCTTACGAGGACTTTGTCCATTGTTCAATGGTAAGATATTTAAAGTGAGAAAATATAATTGGGACTATGTTTTTAAAAAAGAGGACTGCATGTGAATGGGAAATATAAACAACTCTTAGATCAACTGAAAAGAATACAAGTAAAATAAAAATACATAAACTGCTCCATTGAATACCAGAGAAGTCCCAGTAGAATTCATGTCAAGCATGTACTGGCACATAGGAAATCAAATTTACTACAGTAAAGCTGGACCTGTATTGTAATACTTTTATGCAATTTGAAAATGCCAAACTGCAATATATAAATATTATATAATATTTAAACTGCCAGCAAGGAAAAGCAATAATGGCTACAATAATGATGACAAACTAGTGAAGTGTGCAGTTATGTAACATAAACAGCTGCCTTGTGGGAGCAGTTATGGAACCAAACAATTTTTATATTGGTAAGAACAGTATTCATTTTGGGGTGGCACAGAAATCTGTGGCTTTTTTCCCTCCTGAATGTTTACTATTTTAAGTCACACACTGACATATGCTCACTCAGGCAACAGTGACCACCATATGAAGACCATTGTAATGAACTGCAAAGAGCAGGTTTCAGCATGGATTGCAGAAACCACAATGTAGGCTCATAGGAATAAGTGGAAATTATCTACACAGCAAAACAAAACACGATGACATTGATCATCCTGTTAATAAACATTGCATTTACCGTATCCAATGAATAATTGCAAAACCAAGGCAAACAATGTAGTTTGAAATGAATTGTGTGGTCATAGGTACTGAATCTGTGGGGTTATTAGAAAAGAACAATTTACAACAGAAAAAGAATGACCTTTGCAGAGATATCTCATGGTTTCAACATGCAGTCTAGCTTTGTACCTTAATGTTGTAGCACATGTAGACCTCACACAACTGTAACTATTAACATTGTATGCAGATTTTCTGCAATTACATTAGTCAACATAAAGGGAACTACAAGAACAACACTTAGCAACACTTATTCTTTCGTGCATGCATCCACTCGGAACAATGACAGAGCTAAGGACCTAGGTAGGACCCAGTAGCTCATCAGGCTGCTCTGGATGTGCCTAACTGGGGAATGTGATACAGCCATAGACAGTATAAAACATGGACATAGTTTGCAGGTCAGACAAAAAGAAGCTAGTGCAGAAATGCTTTAAACCTGAACTCTATGTGATGGCCACCAGATGGAGATAGCTATGGCTGCAAAAAAGACTTCCTGTCCCACAGAAGTGTATAAGAAAATGGCTTTCTGATTTTAAACACTTTCCTGCTTGAGGGCTCAGTCATTCAGTCGTACTGAATAATGGATCAAGTCTGTTCTGTAAATGTGGATTATCCATGGCATGTTAATTTTTATGTTATAATGAGAATTTGTCTATAGGATAACAAAGTGATAAAAAAAAATCAATATTAGAGAGAAAACACTAATCAGATGACCCTCTACAAGCAAACACTTGGCGACAGTAGGAAGGAAAAACTCGCTTTTAACAGAAAGCAACATCTGGACGAACCGGGCTCAGGGAGGGGCGGCCATCTGCTGTAACTGGTTGGGGATGAAGGGAGGAAGACAGAACAAGGACATGCTGTGGAAGAGAGACTGAGATTGATAATAACTAATGATTAAATGCAGAGAGGTGTATAAACACAGAGGTTAAAATAGGTGTCTGAAGAGGAAACACTCAATGCATCATGGGAATCCCCTGGCAGCCTAGACCTATTGCAGCATAACTAAGGGAGGGTTCAGGGTCACCTGATCCAGCCTTAACCATATGCTTTATCAAAAAGGAAAGGTTTAAGCCTAATCTTAAAAGCAGAGAAATTGTCTGTCTCCTGAATCCAAACTGGAAACTGGTTCCACAGAAGAG
This sequence comes from Pundamilia nyererei, assembly GCF_000239375.1. Lineage (NCBI taxonomy): Eukaryota > Metazoa > Chordata > Actinopteri > Cichliformes > Cichlidae > Pundamilia > Pundamilia nyererei. The sequence continues at coordinate 1,236,532 of NW_005187472.1, forward strand.
GGGCCTGAATACTGAAGGCTCTGCCTCCCATTCTACTTTTAAATATTCTAGGAACAACAAGTAGGCCTGCAGTGTGAGAGCGAAGTGCTCTAATGTGATGATATGGTACTATAAGTTCATTAAGATAAGATGGGGCCTGATTATTCAAGGCCTTGTATGTGAGGAGCAGGATTTTGAATTCAATTCTGGATTTAACAGGGAGAAATATGCTGTCTTTTTCTAGCCCCTGTCAGGACTCTTGCTGCAGCATTTTGGATTAATTGAAAGCTTTTCAGGGAGTTTTTAGGACTTCCTGAAAAGCAGTAGTCCAGCCTTGAAGATATAAATGCATAAACTAGTTTTTCAGCATCACTCTGAGACAGGGTATTTCTAATCTTAGAGATATCGCACAAATGCAAGAAAACAGTCCTCCATATTTGTTAAATAAGCATGTTGAAGGACATATGATGGTTAGAAATGACTCCAAGATTCCTCAGTGTTACTGGAGGCCAAGGTAAAGCCATCCAAAGTATCTGGTTAGACACCAAAGCAGTCTAAGGTCAGTAATAGACACATGCAGCTTTTATGTTGACTATGGATACAATAACAATTTCTTCAGACTCTTTTTCAATAAAAGAGAGCTCAACAAATAGAATAAGATTTAGGTCCATAATTCTGTGCAAAGCTCACCTGTAAACTGTATATGTTTACTGGATAAAGGACACATCTGTAATCACTAAGTACACTCCTATAACACTTTTGTCATTTTCAATAAAGAAGAAATAAATATGTTCTTCAGTGTTCTTGATAAGCTCTTAACAATGATTACGCAATTTCCTTTCCTGATTTAATAAGTACACAATATTAGATGTCAACCTATTAATTCTCTGTTACACCCATTCTCTAATTATTGCCACAGTTATGAAACTGTAAAACAAGACAGGACTTTGTAACACCATCCCGCTGTGCACGCTCTGTTTTCAAGGCCCATTCAATTTCTCCAAATGGAAACCTGTGCTTGCCTTATTAATTACCAGGAATGCCCTCTCCCAATATCGCCCCAAAACCTGAGTGCTGAAAAGCATGCCATCAAGAAGCCACAAGGCATGTTAGCTGTTTGTTCTCTCTGTCCAACCAGTGTGCCTACGCTTCGGTTTCAGGGAAAGAGCCAAACTATCTGTGCTGACTTGTTTAAGTTGGAGAGCCTGCACAGAGACAGAGTGATTTCAAAAGGAAGAGGATGTGTAAAAATGGGGAGAAAGGGTGGAGGGAAAATAGCATTTTGTGGGGAAATGGTCTTTAAACTTCAGAGACTTCAGAGGAATGGTGCAGTTTTGCACTCATACAGCTATAGTTCACTGACCCAGTGGAATTTGGACATGAACAAACACAAACACATACAAACATTACTGCAGAGGGACACTGAGAACACCCTGTGCTGTATGATTCTGGGAGCAAAATTACTATTGGACCTGTAGAAACATTCCCCGCAGCCATTCACCACAGAAAGAAAAACAAAAATAGGAGGGACCTCTGTCTGCACTGCTGTCAGCAAATCTACCTGAAACGCTTAATCAGAGTGAATCATAGATAAAGAAGCGTTTCAAGATTTCGAGGGCTTTGATCGAATGCCAATCAAGTTTTAATATTTATTTTACTTGATCACTTGGTATTTAAGGAAAACATATTTTTGCTCCAGACTCATGATAAGATCCTGCAAGACCAAATTTAACATAAAGAGCCTCCAGGCTCTGTGCCATTTTTTAATCTGCAGCTTTTGATTGTATGCCATGACTTCCTCTCCCCAAGGCCAAGGAAATTTGCCATTACTGTACTCAGACCAAAAACTTAATGGAAGTTTAAAAAAATGAATTCTACTCATGTAACCTGGTGCTGGTCATCTACCGAACCCCTTTGGACTCCACCCCTTATGCCTCACACTGCTCTGCACTCTTGCACTTTGCAATGATGAACTTTAAATCTGTTATTTACTTCTAACACTCGGTAGAATGAAACGTATTTACAGTTGGAACCAGACTGCTTTTTGTTGGCTTCATTACCTCATGATTGAATGTTGTTGTTCATTGTGGCAGCCATAATGTTACAAATAGTGAGGTCTCCTAATTAGTATTTATGGAAGCAGGGTGTATATACACAGTTAAAATCATAATAACCCACTAAAGCTTTAGTCAATACTCAATATTTAGCGAATTATCATTTTTTTAATGTATCATGATACTCCACAGTGGCTTGGTTTGATGATACAATGTTTCAATAATATGAAATCACTAAAATGAGACACAAAAGATGTAAAAGGATCAAAAGGAGAAGCAAAAGGTGCACAAAGAGGCATCAAATTACAAAAACGAGATGCAAAAAAGACCACAAATAAATGTAAGATTGACCAAAACAAACAAAACGACAAGAAAAAGATGCAAACTAACCAAAACTAACCAAAAAAAACAGCCTCAATAACATCTAAAATGACCAAAATAATGCACAAAAACAACCACAAAAGATATAAAATGACCAAAACAAGATGCAAAATGATCACAGTGGAATGCAAAACATCCACAAGGAGATGTATAATAGGCAAATGAGACACAAAAAGATGTAAATGACCAACATAAAGCACAAAACAGGCACGAAGAGAAGTAAAATGACCAAAGAGACTTAAAACAACTAAAGAAAACAAGATTCAAAAAGATAAACCTAGAAAATGATGAACAAAGACATCTGACATATTACTCTAAAATGCAAGACAGGCAGAATATAATATTATTTGTCCTAATATCAGATAAGCTAAACATTTTCCACACACATGATCAATCCATGCTAGTTTTCAGCTAATGTGCAGCAGACACAGTTGTGTGCAAACAGTGCATTTAGAGTCATGTGACTGATCCTCTGAGAGTAAACATCAACAGCTGACGGCTGTCAGATTTACAATCCATGAATTTTGACTAAAATGAAAGTTGTTGTTCTCACAGCAGCAACTTTTGAGAGCTTCATATTTCTGTGAAGCTGCTAAACGATAAATCGGTGTGATCTTGATAAATTTTACAAACAGCACTAGCTGCTGTACGGCTCAGGTTAGTTAGGTTAATTGTGCGTTGGGAATGAGAAGGTCTCAGAGGATGTTCAGCTGAGTCAGAGTTTGAGGCCATACAGGAGTTTTGTTTAAGGGTCTCTGCCAGGGACCAGGTGTGGGCTATTATTCCTCATCTGGACAACATAACCCTGGTCCCCAGGGTCCAGCAGGAGGTGGGGCAGTCCAAACCAAACACGCATTGCCCAAATTAACTTTGCGATGTAATATTTTGTCCCTATTGTGTTGCCACAAAATCACTCATGTGTAAAAGAATTTCTCCCATCTCCTCTTTGTTTAATTTTGCCCCTCTTATTCCCACGAGCTGTTATGACGTCAGGCTGTTAGGTCTCATTTGTGCAATTTACTAAGATGGATTTTATATTTATGTCATTTCTGAGGTCATCTCATCCACAGCTACGCTCGCAAATGGTTTCTAGACTGTATAAGCCGCTTTCACGCAATATTCATGAGTACTGGCCAATTTGTTGCAGAAAGATTGATGTTTGGACACGTGAATGTAGTTTAAATTGTTTAGTTTGGGTATAAATTTAAAGAACGTGCTCTCTTCTAGATGGAATCATTCATCAGCAGTACAAAGCATGCAGACGTGTCACACCTCTACATTTTAAAGATGATATTTCATGGAAACTTTTCCTAAATATAGACCCAGACAAAATCAAGAAACAGACAGAACTGCATAAACATACTCCAGTGACAATCCTCCCTTTTGTTCCCAGAGTTTTTACAAGGTATGTACACACTTTCACACCCTTGCCATTTAAGTAAGCACCACCGTTAACACACTCTGACACACTCTTTTCTAGGTGATTGCCTTTGGGTTATTGCAGCCGTCTAGACAGAGAGAAGAAGAGAACCCTTGGGAATGTTCTTTGTATCGCAGGCGTCAATAGCAGCGCAGCCAGAAGCTCGGACAGTAATCGGGAGCTGTTTCTCAGAATCGGCTAATTACTCATTGCCACTTGAACACACATCCACAGACATGAAAGTGATAACATAATGTGACTTCTATTCCAAGCACATACCAGAGGGTTTTACTTCTAGCTTTTCCAGCCCATATTACATGTTCTTTCCTGGAAACTATGCCTTTTGGACTGCAGCCTGGAATTAATTAGCAGTCTTAATTGTAAGACTATAGAAGCACTGGCATACCCGTTATGTGTCTGTGAACGAGGGAGGGAGAAAAAGGAAAAGTACGAGCTGTCACCGAGCAGAAACGGGAGATGGAAGCATGTAAATATAATAATAACCACTGCAGCCAAGAAGAGTGCCTGACGAGCCCAGTTGTAAGTAAGCTATTAAGACTTGACTGTACACCGTGTTCGTGTTTTCCTCCAAAACAATGAGTTCTGTTGGAGCAGCCTTTCAACTCTTCTCTCTGTCTCTCGCTAGCAAAGTTGAGTCAGACAACAAAATAAAGCTAGTTTTCGGCTACAAGCCCGACACAAACCCGACGTATTAGCCAGAGGTCCCTATACTACGGTTCGGAGCCGCAGACCTGTTTTATATACGCGCGGAATAGTTTTCTACGAGATCGCTGCAAAAAGTGCAGCCTTACCTAATGTCCACCCTACTGTTACTCATTTATATTAAGATTTCAAATCTAGTTGGTACTGGTATGGTGAGTAACCTTCAGTAATACTAATAAATCACACAGCAATAGTACATTCATGTAGTTGTAAAAAGAATGATAGTATATTAAGTAATCCAAAGTATTCAGAATACGTTACTCTCATTGAGTAACGTAACGGAATACGTTACAAAATACATTTTGGGGCATGTATTCTGTAATCTGTAGTGGAATACATTTTAAAAGTAACCTTCCCAACACTGCTGATCATTGTGACATGCTATGTTATCCTTTTAGAAACAGCTGTCAGAAGATGGGCTGACTATGGTGTTTAAAGTATGTTCAACTGTTCCAAGAAAACATCCCTCACAGCACCAGCAGACAGAGCTGTTGATACACAGTAGATCCATGCTTTAATGTCATTGCTTCGAGGCTCAATATAGTTTGAAATGGTTATTTGAGTTACTGTTGCCAGCGCAAAGCAGTCTGGCCTTTGACCTCCAGTGTAAACAGGGGATTTTCACTCAGAGAACTTTCTCCTTTTCAGGTTATTCTCTAAACCCCAGAGATAGTCGTGCAGGAAAATTCCAGCAGTTTCTGAAATAATCAGACCAGCCTGTCTGTCACCAACAACCATGACACATTCAAAGTAACTTAGATCGCCTTTCTTTCCTAAATGTGATGCTCAGTTCGAAATTCAGAGTGTTGTTTTAACCACGTTTGCATGCCTACATGTTTGGGGTTCTGAGTATTGGGTGCACTGGGCTTCTGATGATTTATTGTAGTTTTTTTGGTTGTTAAAAAAGCAAAACCCTTAAAGACTTGCAGAAATATTTTATTCTGTTCCCAGCAGAAGTGAACTACTGTAAGCTGATGAACACATTTTTCTTTTTCAGTACTTTTCTGCATTTAATTAAATCTGTCACTGTGCTGAGATTTATGGAAAGTGCAGAGACTTAAGAAGTAGCTGTTATGAAACGTAATGATATAGTCATAACATCTGAAAATGTAAAAAAAAGGAGTTGTTTGTTTAAAGGCATTCTCATTAAAACCACAGCGCTGTCTGGAACCTCTTCTCAAACCTGTACAAAAGTTGCTTTTTTAAATTTTTTTTAATTAAGTTTATTTTTTTTAATGTATGCAACACCTTGTTAAATTCCTCCAGAACTGGAGCCGTTTGAAAACAGACGCTGTGTTTCTCAGTGTCTCGTTTATCAGAGCAGAACAGTTTCTACTACAAGCTCAATTAGGATGTGGTCATGTGTTTAGCTGACAAGCTCTGAGCCAGAAAGCTGACTGACTAATTGAGGCAGTGGAGACCAAATTTATAGGTTTTGACCCAGTAAACCCTGAAGGAAGACACACAAACACACACAGACCCACACACACACACATTGAGGGTTCAACAACAACAACATGTAAACTGCCACCTATACAGTATATTACATTTTGGGCTTTAGGCCTCACCATGGCCTTTGTGTAGCAAAACAACTCCTCATATACACTTTGACAGAGCTGTGGCTACTCATGAAACACTTAAGACTTAAGTGAGTTATGTAACATTTAAGGTTAAATAGTGGAAGGAAACATGTACTGCCAAAGCATTCAGACATTTCTCATGCAAGAAGTTTGCCCGTGCTTTCCCCCAGCATTTGCAAGAGAATTAAGGAAGAAACCTTAAACCTTTTTTAACTGAATTTGAACTGTGATGACTTTGGAATTACAGCTACAACAAGAAGCAGTCATCGCAGAGCAAGAGAGGGTAATGCATACAAATCTGGGAACCATGCAGTGTGACTACAACGCTGTACTGTCATTAGACAGCACTGGTTGTTTCCATACTTTGCTCAACGGCACTGTGAGAGCAGCAGCCGAAGAAGGAAATACTGTTAATCTTTTGATCTCGCGGAAACGGTGTGTTTATTTGTCAGACTTTAGGATATTTTTATTTTAACCATAAATTAGGGCTGCGGCGTTGCCAAACAGCAACCTTCAGAGCTGAAAAATGAGGCTTAAACAGAAGAGATAAAAGTTGCAGTACCTCTAAACGGCCACTTGAGGTTATTGCCAAAAGCAAGTTTATCTCCATATACTGTATGTACTCTACTGTAATAAAAACACGTGTTCAAAGCATACTACAAAAAGCAGTTTGGGTCTTTATTCCTTATTTTACCTTTAGTGATAGTGTGACTGTATGGGGGTTACCAGGTGGCATGTTTATCTGTTACCCTGCACAAAAACATTGATCTCATGTGAGGAAAAGATACCTTGTAAGTTGTTTTCATGGTTCATTGTGGCACACTTGAAACAGTAGTTTGGATGGGTTTGGGTGTTTCTTCAGCAACTGCTGAGCTATCAGTATTATATTGTTTAATATTAATTGTCTATGACCTTTTAACAAGGCTGAATAATTGACCCGACAACCAGTTTCTTGTTAAAATACAAATATATAACAAGAATAACTAAAACCGCCATGAACTGCAATTTGAAAAACCATCCCGGCGCCCTTCAGTGATTGTATAAAAAAAAACTTTGCTTGCTATGCTTTGCTTCTTTCATGGTCTATTTTTGCATCTGTATGCATGTTTGTTAAGCTAACCAGTTGTCAACAGGACCAATCAGGATCGTGGATCTTGGGCAGGACAGCAGTCTCTTGTTCACACTATTTTCAGCTTATATTTTCTCTCACAGGAATTGGAAGCTGTTTCTTCGCCCCGCTGGAACAGTCTCCCATTTCTTGTTGTTTCCTGCAGCCTTGCTGATGTAGTAATTCACACTTATCACTTTGTTACTCTTGGCTTGTTTGATTCGAGCTGTTTTTGATCAGAATGTTAGCCACAGATCTAAAGTGTACAAAGATATAACAAGAACACTGTTTTTCAGTCTGAAAATCAGTGTCAGAGTAGCATACATTTTCTGCAATTACACATGCCCACAGTATTTTATTTTATTACAGCACTCCAGAAAACCACATACTGTGCCATACAAGTTTTCTCTGGCAAGTTTTAGCTCCAAAAGTTATCTTTAGCCCTTGATGTTGAAGTAAAACACAACATGTACTTGAGCAAGTTCCCCTCGAATCTTTTAAACTCCATATTCTGGTTTCTCTTGTTGACTTTATCGGAACATTTTTGAACGGTTGGTGTGAAGTATGGTACAATATTCCAGTATGGAAGAAGGCAAAGTGTAAACACAAAGCAGCGTCCATGGAATGATTCAGAGGCTATTTTGGGCCTATGAATGGAGAAGATAGGAAGTGAGAACTTGCGAGAGGAATGCGATTGGTTTAACTGGCACTTCAAAGGCAACACGGAAGACTGGAGCAATATGGAACATGTTCTGTCAGTAGAAACAAATTATTATTGCAATTTACTATAAATACAGCTCACTGGGTGTTTTTGGCAGTCTGGAAGGAAATAAACCATTTAGAAATACTACCCCTGCTGACCTCTCGTACATGAGTCTTACGAGTGTTCGTAATAATATTTCCTTCAATGGAAAAGCTGAAGTAGGATATGTTTGGATATCTAGTTTTGTTGTTTGTCTTAAACTGTGAAAGGTGAGTGAATAAAATAATCACAAAATCTTGGTCAGGTGCTGTTTTTCTTTCTCCCATTTCAATCTTTGCAGTGGAAAGAAAGCAACAAACACATTCGGCTTTTATGAGATGCAAACCCCCAAAAGCAACGCTTAATAGCAAATCTGCAGTGCAGAAAACTGTAGTTACTACTTGATGCTAGCATCAAAAGCAAGTCAATCCCCAACTATCATATCAGTGGATATGTGGAGCCAAAATATAGACTTGAAAACTGAGTTAATAAATGCACTGGACTGGTTGTAGTGCTTTTCTACTCTACCTGAGTGCTCAAAGTGCTTTTTACAACATGCCTCATTCACCCACTCATATCATAAATAAAAAACAAAGCTTTATTTGGGTGAAGCTGAAAAAAACAGTCCAAAAAGTCAACTGAGGAAAGCACTCAGGCAGGCAGACAGTTCAAACAGTGTGATACAACAAGACACTGAGACAAACAAAGGCCTTAAATAAACACCTGAGATACTCAAGGAAGTGGACACAGAGGGTGATGAGTCACAGCTGGAACTAATCAAATGAGACAATGAAACTGCTATAGAGCCTATCCCAGCTATAGGGGTACATAAGGTAGTCTGATGCAGAGAGTCAGTCTTAGACAACTGGTCCAAAGTCTCAGTAACATTTAAATGAAAGTGGATGTTATTAAGTAATTGCAAAAGGAGTCGGGGAATAAACATTATCAGGCTTTGTTTACGTTTTTGAGAGAAGCAGTTTTTGAGCACGATTCCTGTCCACACTCCAAACCAGTGGTGGTGGTAATGCACCATGCAACTGCATGGTGCATTAGCACCACCGTTTTATTAGCGGTTTGCCAACCGCTAATAAAACTTACAAGAAGAAGAAGAAGAAGAGTCAGTCCCATTCACACCTACAGTACGGACAAATTTGATTCGCCAATTAACTCTGCCAATATATAGGCCATATGTTTAGGACATATTTGGCCAACTGATGCCAGGTAGGTCTCAGTTTTGCCAACACAACTTTGATTGTCTTGAAGTATTTTTAACTGAATTATCAGACAAATAGTAAAGCTTGCAGTTTGTTGGGTCTACAAACATTCCCAGCATTTATGCTTCAGTTTTAGCAAATAATCTGTGTGCGTCTTCCACCCATGTAAGCCATGGATGTGGCTTCCTAACCAAGCTTGCTAGTGTTAACTGATAACATAATGTTCCACAGTATTTTCCAAATATGGTAACTTGTGGCTCTAAAAAGAAAAAACCCAACACTGTGGGAACCAAAAGGCCATTATCATCGTGTTGAGTATGAAAACCACTGGATGAGATCGTGTGTCAAATTCAGTTTCTATATACAGTTCAGCCCTGTTGTTTTAATCTACCAGCCAATTGAAGCCTTTCAAAGTGGAGTTTGCCCATTTCCACCTGTAGGTATGCGATGTTCCTTCCCAGGGTCATTTTCAAAATACAGAGCAGTGAATCAAATGATCTTAACTGCTTTTAGTGTCTGTTTGTACATTTGTAATGAGTATACTTAGTTAAAGAACAGACTGTTCCTAAGAAGGGTAGGAGGCTAACCAGCCCTTACTCAAGTCTCGAGTTACCACTCTCACTCACAAATTGAAATTGCTCACCTGATATACAGTTGTGATGTTTTCTAGCTTCAGGTGACCTGCTGTGTCTCCTGAGCTACAACCACCGCAGTAAGGTATACAGGCCGAGATCACCCGTACGAACTTATGCGAATCCAACCTTTTTGTCCAGAAAGCAGGCCTTAAACAAGCGCTACTCCAAGTTCAACAGAGTTCAGAAGCAGTTTCAAAAAGCCTCAGGAAACACGCAAACTTCTTGGTCATGTAGCCCTGGTCAAATTTGAATCGACTGGAATATGTAACCTTTCACATTATTCAAAATATCCACTAGTGCTTGATATCTGCCTTCCTGGATAACAGAGGTAATACCTAAGCATGCTGGAGAGCCCTCAACCAACCTTAAACTTGGAGGTAAGATGGTAAACTTTTAGCCTTGGGTGCCTTACCAGCCATTCTCCTTGTTCTGTTGAATGCAATGTCTCTCACGTGGCACAGTTTTATCTCTCTCTTTCTCTCTCCACTGAGTTAACCAATCAGTATGTCTTTCAGAAAGGAGAGGCCTTTTGGAGATATGCCTTCAGTGGTATCCACGCATCATTACACGCATCAGTTTTGTTGGAAACAATTACTAAACCACTGCCACATGTGGCTTAGAAAGCATGAAAAATGCTGTGTAATATCTTTTCCAGCACGCAGGATTAAAAAAACAGACAAGCATATCATACACACATGAAATGATTTTTATGGTTTTACTGAGGTCTCTACTCTGCAGGAGCCTGCCACCCAAACCGACGAACAGTGCATGAAAGATAAGCTCGTATCTAGGTTGGACCCAAGTTCAATGATGCATAATTAAACAGCATGAACTTGGTATTAGCCAGGATATAACCATTTCTAAATATGTAGAAAAAATATGTTAGTTTATCGAACAGTTTTGAACTAATAATACCAGATATGAACTTATAAGTACCCCAACTGACCAACAGAAGAACCTATAGAGATTCTTTGACCCATTTGGGATTAGATCCAGTACTTTCAGAAAAAACAACTCTCAACTTGTTCTCATCTAGGGGTTTCAAATTACTGATGTACTGTCAGATGCTGCTGGTGTTACAGAGAACCGTGAGATGTGTACAAGGTGTACTTTGGTGTTGGCGCTGTAATGCATCGGCCATAGTAGTACTGGATGCCAAGCGATAACAGTCATCTTTTGAAGGGCTAATAAGTCTGAATTTGGAGGTTGTAGGACTGGAGTAGGCCACAAGTGTACGAGCCAGGAGAAAGTAGTGTATTATTTGGCACCTTCTTTCAGTGTTTTCACTTATCGTGCCCCTGTGTAAAGGTAGAGGAGTGCAACATAAATTTACAAAGGAATTTCATCAAATCAAAATCAGAACAGTGATTTAGCAGTAATGTGGGATATTAAAGTTTCTACACAGGTCTAAAAAAGGAAGTGACCATGAGTGGAAGCAATTTTACTCCAAGGTGAACCTCGGCCAAAACAATAAACAAAGCAGCACTACCTTTCCAGAAAAGTGCTGACTAACATTCAGTGGAAACGCACTACAGGAAAAGACATTTGCTTTATGTAGTAGCTAGCTAAGGTAACCAAAACAGGAGAAAACAGTGCAAAAGGGGAAAAAGGCAATCCAACTCTTTAATGTGACTGCTATTTACATCAAAAGTAATTTAATCTGTGCACAGCAGAATGAACGATATGAACTAAACTGCTGGTTTGGAGATTTTCAGACAGTATGAACTGTATTAAAGATGGATAAAGGCACAAGTACTCCCCATTTTGAAGCTTTAATAGTAGCATTTTGGCCATTGCTATTTATTTATTTATTCTGGAAGCAAAAGTGACCATATCTGAACGAAGTAGGAAAGAGCTAATGCGTATAAGCCTGGTTAAAAAGTTGTATCTACAAACTGTATTTGTGCAACACATATACCTGTTAATTACTGTTATGAAACAGAATAATAAAATATTAGACAAAAGCACGTGCTAATCCGTGTCAGATAATTATACACAGAAGAAATCCTGCTCAGTGACTCACGTTAGCAGAGGTGAGGCCTGCCAGTCAGTGGCTGTCTACAGCTCTCTGTGTCGGCACATCTGTTAGTCCTTGCGATGATGCCTCTTTCTTTAAGACAATGTAACTCCAGTACAGATTAAGAAGACTGTCCCCTTCTGGTGGATTTCTATAAAATGGGGGAGCTAGGCTGTGAAAATGCTTTGAAACACTATTTTGGCACTTTTTGCACTGGCTTCACTTTTAAGTAGGTTTGGAAATTGAGCACAAGAACTGTCATGTGCTGCCACAGGAGTGCTGGCACACATGGGGATTTTAAATGGCAGAATGCTGTAGTAGAACAACCTGCAGCAGACAGTTTCCAGGGGCAACCCAGGAACGCAGCCAATCAGGAGGAGATGTGCAGATTATATTCTCATTGAATTTTTACTTTGACTTTCATTCTCTGCTTATGACAGAAATATCAAGTAATGATCAGGAATAAGACACCTTTTCCGCTTCTGAAAGCTTTGATGCTATCACCCTCTGCCCTTTCACTGTGTTGAAATAAATCACAAAAGCCTTATCTTGAGAAAAAAAACAAACTTCCATGAGTGACCAATTTGTACTGAAATCTCCAAGAAATAAACTCAGAAGCACACACACTCAAGCAAAACTGCACACACGTGTACAGAGTGCACTCCAACGGGTCAGCGCTGCTATCGCCAGTTGATAATGGAAGTTCCAGCCCCAAAAAAGAGCTTCCATCTGTGGTGACCAGAGAAAATATTATGATTAATTAATCACAAGATTGATTGTGCCAAATGTTTCCCACAAGGTCATTCCTTGCATCCAGAAAATAGATCCCATGGTACCTTGTCCAAGAAAGCACTGTAAAAGCTTGGATGACAGATGCAAGTTGAAGAAAATGGCTGCGGCTCAAACAGCTGTCATGAGGCATTGGTGAATATTATTTTTAATGTTTTCTAAACAACTGTCACAGACATGCTAAGTAAGCGCATGAGTCCACATGGTGAAGCTCAGGAGAACCTTGGCTGCTGACTGGGGCAGAGGTAAAAAGCTGTTACTGACTATATGTGCAAATGCTATTTCAGTGTTGCATTGTTATGAATTTTAATGCAGTGATTCTTTCTTCTGCAGAATTATACATGAAGTCTTTTTGGAGCTCTTTTGGTCATGGAAACATTTTGCAGGATATTTCAGTGAGTGACACTCGGCCCACGTTGCAGGGAGCAGAAACTGGCTTGCGTCCCTGCCTGACTTGGCATCATGCAGAACTGGCTGCAGAACAGCGTGTGCGCCTGCATGCATCCGTGTGTGTGTGACAGTGTCAGTGTTTGTATATGAGAACGCACTTCCAAAGTCATTCCTGTAAAAGAAAATCTAGTTAAAATAAACACAAGTCTCTTTTCAATCTTTTAGGTTTGAGATAAACAGTGTTAGAAAAGTTACTGAGGAAGTGTAAACAGCTACTTTTTACTTATTAGACTTAAAAAAATTTACATAACTTAATATTTGATACCAAAAGTCAGTTTCCTCATTAAACATGACTTTTGTTATATTTTGTTTTTTTTTACCTCGAGTGTTTCGGGAATGTCAAAATCGAATATTGCTTTTTATAGAAGATGCGGTTCTGTTGGTTTCATCAGAATGTGAACTTCACCAAAGTTTGGGTTGGTTTGGAGCTGAGCATGAAGTGGCAAGAATAAGAGTCACCACTTCCAGGTTTGAGGCTGTGTTTCTAAAGAAGAGTTGTTGCCCAAGTGAGGCAGTTCACATATTTTGGGAAGTGCTGGGAAGGTGGCTCATTACTGGACTGCAAAGAAATTTAATAATAATAATAATAATAATAATAATAATAATGGATTGGATTTATATAGCGCTTTTCAAGGCACCCAAAGCGCTTTACAATGCCACTATTCATTCACTCTCGCATTCACACACACTGGTGGAGGCAAGCTACAGTTGTAGCCACAGCTGCCCTGGGGCAGACTGACAGAAGCGAGGCTGCCATATCGCGCCATCGGCCCCTCTGGCCAACACCAGTGGGCGGTAGGGTAAAGTGTCTTGCCCAAGGACACAACGACCAGGACAGAGAGCCTGGGGATCGAACCGGCGACCTTCCGGTTACAGATACGCTTCCCAACCCCCTTTTACTTAAAAGTCCATGCCAACCCTCACCCATGCTCATGAGCTCTGGGTTATAAAAATAATGATATGGTTTGTCTGTGAAGGTTCTCAGTCATCCAGGTCATCGTAGTCTAAGGAGCTTGGAAAGAAAAGCGTCTTCTGGATTTCTTTAAGTTGCTTGAAGACGTTTCACCTCTCATCTGAGAAGCTTCTTCAGTTCTAAGGTCAAATGGTGGAGAGTCCCAGATTTAAGCCCCAAGAGGGACATGGACCCTCTATTGATCCTCTACCATTTTGTACAAAGAAGACAGATGGTTTGAAAGAGGAGTGAAAGAAGCCATCTATGGCCACTGTGAATGATTATCTTTAAACAGAGGAGGTGGCTTACGACACCAACTGTCTGCCATTTATAATCCAGTTTTGAGATTCCTTCCCAGATGCCTTAATGTAACTTCGGTCGTTGCTGTGCTTTTTTTGGAAATCGAATTTCCCAGAGGAACCCACCCGAGGGATTAATAAAGTTCTATCTTATCTTATCTTATCTTATCTTATCTTATCTTAATGCCCACTCACATCCGGGGTCTTTTGACCTCAGGAAATCACATGAAAGGGTGGGGTTAGGTTTCACAGTTGGTTCACCCGAAACCTTGGCTGATTGTGACCTACACCTGTTTTGACATCTTGGCTCGTGTAATTAGGTAGATGATCGTTAGGGGGTCCATGTCCCTCTTGAGGAACACTCCCATGGGACTTAAATCTGTGACTCTCCACCATTTGACCTTGGAACTGAAGAAGCTTCTCGGATGAGAGGTGAAACGTCTTCAAGCAACTTAAAGAAGTTCAGATGCTTTTCTTTCCAAGCTCCTTAGACTACGATGAGGTTGAACATATAAGATTGAGAAATTACTTCCTTTCATAGGGTGGCTGGGCTCATTGTAAGAGCTTGAGCGAGGAACTCAAACATCTTTCAGAGTAGAGTCGCTGCTCCTTCTTGGTGAAGGGAGGGCTACTGAGGTGGTTTGGGCATCTCCTCCATTGGAGGTTTTCTGGGCCACCACACCTGGAAGGAGACATGCACCAGATTTTGGTGCAGAGGGAGTAACTCAAAACACTGCTGTGGAAAAGGAAGTTTAAAACAGCCTCTTAGCTAAGAGCCAATGTGACCCCAACTTTTGATACCTGGAAAAAGATGGATGGATGGTTAAACAAGGAAATATTTCACATTCTTGCTCTGCTGTCATATCAGACATTTCATTAAATAAGATTCTGTATTTTTCATTGTTAAAAGCTTTTTGCTTCTGGCACAAAGTGCACAACAGAGTGTTCTCTGTATCTTTGACTGAAACAAATGAGCTTTTTTGCTTGTAGCCCACGTGAGCTCTCCTCTCCTGCTGCACACACACATAATTTCAATACTATACCTATTATATAAAGTTTTTACCAGTAAAAAAATACATTTGAAATAACCTTTTCACGTTTCTGGAAATTTCAGCTATTAAAAGTCCAAGCTCTCCAGAGAAACACCTTATAATGATGTTGATAAGAATCTGCTCTTAAAGTTTAAATAATCTTAAATCTCCAGTAAAAACTTCCACACATTTTAAAACCTTGTGGATTTGAAAGGAAGGGATTCAGCTACATAATACATCACTGCTGTTTGATTGTTTTGTGTATGTGTTTGTTTTGGGTAATGCAGTTTCTTCAAATGAGGCTTTACCCAGAATACCTTTTGACCTGGTGTCCACTTTGGGGCTTCTAACTTTATTATTTTATAAAATAATTTGGTCTGTGTACTGAATCTGAAATGAAGTTACCAGAACATATAATAGTATCTAGGAGGTATTTTCATGATTTAGTGGTTGTTTGTTAAGCTAGGAAAAAAATATTATTTCAGATATCATGTAGTTCAGCTATGATAAATGCAGAGGAAAGTTTTCTTAGAGCACCACATCTTTATAAAGTGGGTTTTACTTGGATACGGTGAAGTGACTCTGGGAATGTGAAGGGTTTTGTGTGTGTATGATCTTTCTTAAGCCAGGAGCTAAAGTAATCCTTTGATTCTGCATGATCATGGTTTGTGGCTATCTGGCCAGCAGAGCCCTTGAATAAGAGGTATTGTGTTTATATATCAGACTTCTAAAGCAAACACTTGATACTCAAATTCCTCTTTTCAAATATACATGGCTTATGAAGAAATTGGCTCAGAGTATTGAAAACAAGCTTATTATGAGTAAAGAGAGGCAGATTCATGACTGACAGGGGTGAACATTAAACACAGAGGGTTTCCTGGAGAGCAGAAATGACTAAGAGTTAGAGAAATGGCACAAGACCCTGTTTTACACGCCTTAAATCAGTTCTAACCTGGCCAACTGCAAATATTACACGACATGTTTTCCCCTCCTGCAACATAAGATTGATCGTGCAAAACACATAAATTGCTTGATCTAAGGTTGCTTTAGAAGAAGTATGCCCACTTCAGCCTGAGTGACATCATGGGCCAGACATTAAATGTACTTCAGACACTGGCCAATGCAGTCAAACAGCAAATAAATACATCTCCTTGTAATGTGGATCTCACAGGACCCACACTGGTATGTTAAGCCCCAGGGGAGTCTATCAAAGTCAGACTGCATTACTAACTGGTAGTCTCGTGTTATGTGGTTTGCGTTTTCCTACACAACAAATAAATTTGTCCAAATGTCCAACAACCACTGTGCCAGTTATTAGTCTGCTTCTGTGGGGCTATGTGTGTTGACGATATGCGGATCCCCAGAATAATATAATATAAAGCATATGCTCTGTTGTGGCTCAAATATTGGGGGAAGACATCTATGCCTCCCCTCCCCTCCCTGCGTTACTATGTTCTTTCCACAGCTTTCCATCCTAGATTTATTAAGCCGTAAACACAGGTCAAGTCGACTTTCAGCACATCAAAGTCTCATCCATCTGCTGCCAAGTTGGACGGACAGAGGCCTTCCAAGGCTACAAAGGCGCCGACTCCGGTCCTGAGAGAGGATGTGGAGCTGAATTTGCCTCTATAAATGTAATCACGTTCATTGGCTCTCTCTGTGGGATAGTTTGGCATTACAGGTGGGTTGTGTTGCTGCGGGATGAGATTTCCATTCGTCAGTTTCACCAGAACAGATCTTTTGGGACCTTCCAGACTCCTGTTTCTCATTCGTGAGTGCATTTGGTAGATAGAAATTTTAAAAACTCTGTGTGTGTTCAAGATGTTTTTATTTTTTCTGGAGGGCCTCTTGCCAATGTATGTACTTCATATTGTGTGGCTCAGAACATCAGTGCTCGTGCAACTTTTGTACAGTACTTCTTTAAGCTGGAAGCCTTAGATCATCTCTATGAAATCATTGTGATTTGTCTTTTTGTCATGGAGAACAAAGCACATTTAATTACTGGACTGCTGCGGCATAGCAAACGTTCATGTTTGTGGCTGTAATATAAGAAAGAGCTCTGGGAAGTTGGGTGGTGTTGGTTGGGTGGTGGGATTATCTAATCATTTTGACATGCTTTATCAAGACTCTGGGTAATGTAAGGTCAGACCATGGCTAATTTCTGATGGCACAGAGACAAAGCTCATAATGAACCAGGTAGTTACAGTACAGGTGACCACATAGTGACACTTTCTGCATTCACTTTTGGGAGACAGACACTATCTCTACTTTTAAGATTAGGCTTAAAACTTTCCTTTTTACTAAAGCATATGGTTAGGGCTGGATCAGGTGACCCTGAACCCTCCCCTTAGTTATGCTGCAATAGGTCTAGGTTGCTGGGGGATTCCCATGATGCATTAAGTATTTTCTTTTCAGTCACCTTTCTTACTCAACATCTTCTAATAGGCCTTTCTGTATTAAATCACACTTGTTATTAATCTCTGACCCTCTTCCACAGCATGTCTTTTATCCTGTCTTCCTTCTCTCACCCCAACCGGTCGCAGCAGATGGCCCCGCCCCTCCCTGAGCCTGGTCCTGGTTTCTTCCTGTTAAAAGGGAGTTTTTCCTTCTCACTGTCACGAAAGTGCTTGCTCATAGGGGGTCATATGATTGTTGGATTTTTTCTCTGTATGTATTATTGTAGGGTCTACCTTACAATACAAAGCGCGTTGAGGTGACTGTTGTTATGATTTGGTGCTATATTAACAAATAAATAAATTAAAATCAAACACAGGTATTAAAGGGTGTTTTTGTACTTTTAATCCTGACATTGTTTTGGCCAGTGTAAGACTAAGAGACTTGAAGAAACTTATACCAGAATAGTAAGAGCAGGCAGCCCAACACAAGCTCTGTCAGAAACTTCAGTTCTGTCCGTTATTAGCTGCCACCTCAGAAAAAAATCAAGTGCCATGGTAGTTTTCTAGACGTTTTAAAACATCTGCACACACAGACTGACGACAGGGATGGGGGAGAAGGATGCGTGTTGAGTGTGGGGTAACATTGCTTTCTGACTGAGTGAGCATCTCTGTGGCTTCACTCAGCTGGAAAGATTGACAGGCTGAAGCGGTATGGACTCACTTAACATCACTACAGTATGCGTGACACATAACACTTAACTTAATGTAGTGCCCGTCATAACTGTCAGAGGCTCCACTTATCAGAATGTTCGCCTGTGGAACCAGCTCCCAGTTTGGATTTGGGAGAGAAACACCTCTACTTTTAAAATTAGGCTTCAAACTTAAACTTAAGAACTAAAGATAAATCAGGTGACTCTGAGCCATCCCTTTGTTAGGACACTAGGAATCTTCACATGATCCTCTGAGGAGTTCATCTCCACTCTCAACTGTTGCATTTCCACACCTATTGTTACTCCTTTCCTTTTACCCACAGTTCCTGTTTTGTTCTTGGATTTCTACATTCACCATTTTCTCTTGTCTTTCCCTCCAGACAGTCAGTGTAAGTATGAAAGTATGTGACGCGAACATCACTGTTGAGCTATCTTTCTATTCAACAGGCAAATAGAGCAGAAACCTTTTTAAACCACACATTCTTTGCTATCTGGTCAGGTTTTATCCTTTTAAATCCACTCCGCGGTCATTGCTGTATTACGCTGAGGCTATGAAAACTTGATTTCTAGCAAAAAGCCACGAGCCATAAGAGAGTAACAAGAAACCACATTCAGATATTTGTTTTACTTCCACCATTTATTGCCATCAGTGTGACTCGGTGGGATACCAAACCCCAGTTTAACAGCTACTCTGCTGACACCAGAGTTTTCTGTGGCCTTTAAATTATGTTTCTGCGGAGTGAGATCTGGCAAAACAAAACACTGGCTCAAGACAATTTAAAATAAACAGACATCCAGGTTGATATCGGTCCAAGGGTTGGGAAAATCAAACCTTTGACCAAGTGATTGTTTCTTTTAGGTTTCAGATTCTTTAATTCTCACAGCCCTTTCACAAGATCCACCCACCTCTAGTCGGCCAATTTATTCATCTCTGAGGTAACATTGTCTTATCTTGCTAACAACAAAAGTCAAGTGAAACTGATACTATGGTACAGATAGACAAAATTAGAAGCACATGAAACCTGGATCAAAGCTAATCCAAAGGCAAATAATACACGTTCTTGTTTCCCAAGTTGAGACATTCCATCAGCATCTAAAATACAGAAAGAGAGAAAACAGCAAGATAATCGAGAGATAAAGCACTTCAGAAATCCTCTTTTCATCATCTCGATGGAACATCGGACCCGGAGCATGGCCTGCAGTTCTCATCCTTAATGGATTGAGATAATGGCTGGACAAATTGTTCCCAGGCACTGTCTTCACTCTGTCCCGCTGAGTTCAGGGATCCGGGGAGTAAAATAATCCAATTTTTCCTTCCTTTATCTCCCAGACTGCAGGGAAGAAGCGAGGGGTCTTTGAAATGCCATGTCTACTTGTCACGACCCCTTTTGTGTACCCTCCGCCCATCTGTGGACCCGGCTTTAGACGCCATCCCTTTTCCAAGGGCTCACTGTCACGGCCTCAAATAAACCTGCTGGAAGTGCCAGCCCTGTTTTCCATTTTCCTGTCGTTCTTTTTTTCCTATTTCTTTCTTCCCCACTGTTTATCAGACTCTGCCCTCTCCCAAAATGAGGAGTCTCTCATGGTTAAGTGGTAGAGTTCATGCCGAGGTTCGTGGAAATTCACCAGGTCTCTTACAAACTATTGTGGTGAGAAAACGCTTGAGTCTGATCACCGGGATGCGAGCCACGCCAGACTCCCCTGTGTCAGGAATGAGTATACAATGCGTAATAAGCACTTCTGCTGCGTGCTAAGTTGGTCCGGTCATGACATCCTTAAGCCGAGGGCTGTGCCAGCTCTCCTGTTACAAAGAGAAATTGTGCATGCGGAATTTCCTGGAGTGGCTCCGAAAACGCTCTCCGGGTCTTTCAGCCAGGCACTCTGCGGGGACTTGCACTTGAGAGATTTACTGCCATAATTTAGTCCTTGCCCTCATCTCGGTTCCAGTAAAATCATGTCAAACACTAGCTTAGCCACCTGATTAGCTAAGCAACAGGTTTCCATGAGGGATATTCGGCACCGGTGCTGGGGTAGCTTGAGGGAATAACGGCTTCCGCAGGAGTCTCGAACGATAAGACAGAACTCCACCTTGGCAACTGGGAGTCAAAACAATGAGACAACTTTAAAGGAATTCAGGTGAACCCTGGTTGATGTGAGTACTGCAGCGTTGTTTGTCAGGTGATGCTTGATCACAACAACAGGATGGAAGTACTCTGTCTACAAGATGCACCTTATATTTTACGGTTACGCTGACCTCTCAGAATGACATTCTTGTGAAGCATTGTGATACCCGATCTGTGCTCTGTCACATACACTTGAAGGCTCACAGATGTGAAAGAATAGGACATGGGAAGAAAATCATTTCACATCTGTCAAGACAGTTTGATTCCCTCCGTTCTCCTCTGAAAGCCAGTTTTGGAGACCTGTGAATTCTTCCACAGTTAGTCATTCTTATTTGTGCATCCTCACAAGTTGTTTGCTTTTTTAGTTTTTAATAAACTCTTAAATATCCCATGACATTTTATGCCTCTAATAAAACAGCGAACCTCAGAGGGGAGAAAGTTATGCAAAATATGCTGAAAAGTTGCTTTAATTCTGATTAATGTGGTCCTGGAATATCTCCCTGGGTGCACATAATTCATAAACATAATGATTTGCTGCGCCCTTAGAAATAAAATAAAATAAAAAAAGTACCAGAAAGCATCACTCAGAAGCAGTAGTCTGTAGACTTTGATGTAGTGTGTCACCCCCAAGTATAAAATATGTGACTGCTGGGTGTTAAATAGGTTACATGCATTCCTCACAGGCTCCTCGTAGTAATTTGCATTCACTGTAACGGTTTGCCTGATTAAAAACACATCAATCAAAGCCTGAAATGTTTTCATGAATAGTGATTTTTGGTATTACTTATTTTATCTTTCAAATACAAAGTCATCCACAAAAACTGTTCAGTGAGGGTTTCCCAAAAGAAATTCATCAACGTGCAAAATGAAGCATCATGCATAATGCATCACTGCCTGAACTGTGATGTATCCCTCTACTTCCCAAAACAAGCTTACTCACACTCTAGCCTCTGTGAGTCACGGGGCAGTCAAAGTAAATGACCCGTGGATAAAGTACATAACGTCATCCCCTCAGCCTCAGCCCACTAATCTCACATTCCAGTGACAGAAATCTTCTTTCTCTCCACAGATCTCACTGTTTGGACACTCTTTATTTCGCCACAGTCAACTTTTGGATGCGGGAACAAAGTCTCATCCAAAACCTTGTGAAATGTAACATGTAATCTGATAAAAGTAGTTAAATAATGTCTTTGGCGACCCCTCAACACAAGGCGTGTGCTGTTTGGGGAGATTAATGTACACGATCATCCTTCACCCAGTTATACATCATTCTTCCTGATTGGCTACGGCCTGCTGATCAAACAGTGCAGCTCATATGTTCTGGGGCGTGATGTGCTGGCTGCCTCGAGCACATGCTGGTATGAGCTATTCATCCCCCATCTGATACTATGGGTGGTCCCTATCTGACTGATACATGACCAAGACCCTTTGTAATTTCAAACACTGGAGTCTAAGAAAAAAAAACGTTCTTTTAATCCAAAAGAACAAAATGTGAAGTTTATGGACATGTGACACTCATACTGGGACTAATACTCTGTTGGACCGAGAGATATTCAGATTTGATCCGCAACAGTACACAGCGTGCTCCATAACACATCGTTCTCATTCCTCAGCTGGCAGGAACAATCACTGCTCTTACCATTACTGTCTCCACCTGGACAAGCAGAGTGTAGTTTGGAGATTTAGTAGTGAAGTGATTCAATATTTACTTATACTAAAGTAACTGATGTAAAACCACAGTGAACAAACAAACCTCCCAGGAACCACAGGCAACCACTGCTTTTACGACTCTAGAACAAAGTGTAACACCAATCGGCAAACATCCATTTGTATTCCATTTTATTCTCCTAATAAAGCACTGTGTTATTTTCACTAGTTGTAGTCATTTTTCTAACTTACAAAAGGGAATTACTTTTTTAAATTTATGTTAAACAAATTGTTGCAGAGGTGGGTTAACATGTTCATGTTATTGCCACCTAATATCCATTTTTTCTCTTAAACTGGTAACCTGATAAGAAAGTGCCTTAAGTCTGTTTGATTTTGAAAAACTGGATGTGATCAGCCAACGGTAAAAACAGCTAAGAAGCTTGGCAGTGAATTATGCTGCATCTGCAATTCACTGCAAACAAACAACAACTCTCAATGGCTAAAAAATGAAAAGTTACAAATAAAAAATCAACACTGAAGTGACAAGAGCTGCAGTTCCTCTTGTGACCACTTGAGGCTGGCTCCAAAATGACTCAATGATCACAGTCGTGATAAAATGCTCAACTTAACAGCACTGAAAAGCATGTTTACAGCCTGGAATGAATAGCATTTTTGTTTTGTTTAATAGTTTTCCCCTTCATCCATTTGGATCTAGCTAACGCTTCTTTAAGCTCGAGTTGTGTATGCACTGATATCCTGGCAGAGGCAGCTGTAGCTAGTACCATTCTGCTAGGCCTCATCTCTGCTAACTCACTGCACTGGACTTCCTGACTAGACCAAGTGCCCTTTAGAGTCTTAATGGCATTAATCCCTGTTTTGTTAATTTTGTTAACTGTTAAATTATTATAATTTTTTTTTAACTAATACTGTATTCATTTTAATACAGGAGTCGATGGAGCTATTTTTGCTATTGGAGCCGACCTCAAGTACTCATGCTTGATAAAAACTAAATTCTTCATTTTGACTTTGACTAGAAAGTTGTGACTGGTCCCTGATAACCAACCTCAGATCTACTATCACGGTTTTTAATGGTTGGAACTTGTTGGTTTCATCTGTAAAATAGCTGCTAATATTCACACTATGCATGCCAAAATCTACAATTTTCTCAATTTGTCAACTGGTTTGGATCCCAGTCTGAATTCATATTTTTCTTTTTAGTTTTCATTACATGACACTTATCAACTTCACTTTCTGTGTGGTTTGACACATTGTGCAAGACATAGCTCCCTACTTTCATTCTGTCTTTCCTCATTTAGCCGTCTTCTTTTGCTGACTCCCCATTCCTCCTTTTTTTCTTTCTTTTTTTTTCTTTTTTGGCAGTAACTCACAGCAAACCCATCATCTTAGGCTACTCTCCCCAATCATGTCCTGCAATTGGAAATGGATATCCAAACAAAGCTCAACCTATCATCTTTACATTGTGGCTAATAGGAGTATCGGAGGGGTGTTTCCAATAAAACAGGCACAGCTCTGAGTAGCCACACAAGTTCATAGGGAGGTCGGGTAGACCACAAAGGAAAAGGAGGGGATGTGCAGGAGAGAGAAGCTGAGAGCAAAAAAGAAGCAGAGAGGGGTAAACAGAAGGACAGACTTTGACTGTGAGTCTTCAAAGCTGATAGATAATACAGTAAATGCTGGTGAAAGCTGAAGACTGCCTCTTATTATCACAACACACCAGGGAAACAAAGTTTGTCGGCCCCGGTGTCAATGTCTATACTGCCATGAGTGAGAACTTCCAGAGGTGCAGCATTACCGTACACCCAGCAGGAGTATGCAGTGGTTATCATTGACAAATTATTAACTTTCATCTAAAGTTATCAGGCATTGTCAGTTCAGAATCCAAGCAAAACTTTTCTTGAGTACTCAGACGTTTAGGTATTCTTGATGTTATCATCCACCCAACACTACACTGTAAAAACACATACCAAATGTATTTGAGTGTTTGAGAACATCAGAATCAAATAATTTCTGTAATAACGTTGGAAAATTCACATTTTAGTATGCCAAGATTTCTCTTGCTGCTTAGCTTTACATTGTTTAACAGTCTGTCATTATAAGGTTCTCACATATGGAAAGAGGTAGATCTGTTAATGCCCTTTCTTTCAAACCACCACGATCATCGAAAAAAGACTACAGTCTTTGTTTTACATACATGTTTAAGTTCAATCAAACCAAATGTGACTCTTCTGTGTCCTGGTCAACACATGCACACTTATAAACTAACAGTAACTGTCAGATGAATCAAACTGATTAATTTTATTTACTCAGAATTTAAAATCCACAATTTAAGTTAATCTGTTTGCTATCATAAGTATTCATTGAGTTTTAAGTATACCAGTTTGTATTTTAGCATGGAACTTTGGATGTTATATTTCTTTATTTGTTCACTCATATTTGAAGACTATTTGTCTTAAAATAGATAAAATACGTTGGTGAAGCAGAGCTAAGCAACATTGTCCCAACATCTTGTCGATACTGAATCCCCCTCTGTGTGGAGAGAAAGTTGGAAGATAGGCAAAGCATCACCAAGCGATGGAGAAAAGATGCGTTCCCAATGAGCAAAAACATATCACGCTATGTGACTCCTACTATATACGGATATACAATGTATATCCGTATATAGTAGGATACAGTGGATATACATTGGCAATATGCCACTGTACTCTTTTGGAACTCACCCACTGCTCGCTGTGACCATCACTGGTGGTAACAGTGTCTCCAGTATCGTTGATGTCATCATCCATCCAAAACTACATTGTAAAAATAAATCTTTTAGTGGTGACCATGTTTGAGACTGGTGCTAGAATCTGTCGATAGGGTTGAGCTACTTCCTGTAAAGGTAGCTGATTATGGTTTTGTTATAATATGTTAATTAAATAATTTATTTAAGAAAGTGTGGCCATGTCTGTCTTTTGTGCACACATCCGTGCCCACAAAAACTCATGCAACGAATCCAGTTTTGCTGGAAATAACATGTAGCTGCTCAGCCCAGCTGCAGTTCAGTCCAGCACACCTGCAAAGCAGTGCCCTTCTTACAGGTACAAGGGGCTCATGTTTCGTGTTGCCTTTGCCTTTGGCCATCATTTGTAATGCTTTAGATTTCCACACAGAAAGCAAATGTGTGTCCTGGTTACAGTTCAGCAGAACAGGCATATCTCCTGCCTTCCTGCTGACAGCACTGTCTTCCAAGTCAAGCACACGGGATGGGAGTGAAGGAGGTTGAACCAAAACAGCAGTTTAGCCAGTTTTAGTTGAGACTGTCAGTGAAACTCAGACACATCAAGCTGTTGTGTGTTTTCTTCACAGTTACTTTTGTACCTGTGAGACATCAACTGGTTTTTAACACCATCCAGTCTGCTGTGCACAATATATTTAAGAAATTCTTGATGATTACTAACTCTTTCAACGTATACATTGTGTAACGTGCACATACTGTGTTTAGGTAGACTTGAATCCATTCTTTTATCATTTCAGGCTATCGCACACAGTCAGTGACAATTGATTTAAATGCACCAGAATGCACTTTGGTTTGTGGATGAGTGAAGAAGACAAAGACAAATTTTGTGGCGACATATTTTAAACATTTGCTTGTTGGTCCTGAATCACAGAAGAGATTTGACATTTTACATCAGACACGATTAAGTTACTGATGTATTTTCTCCGTGTCTGTTGCTATGATGGAGGGTGCCTGTTTGTTTTTGAGAGTGCATCACCCCTATGCCTGTCTTCCTCCTCATGCAGGTAGCCCAGAGGGAGAGAGAATGGAGCTCTTTGACAGGAAAGAGGAGGGGGAAACCAACCACCATCTACTGCCTGTGCCTGGGCTCATTCTGTAACGAAATGGCCTGTGTCATGGAGGCCTTGTCCAAACAATGGGCCTATTCAACCTGGAGAGGAGTCACTGTCAGGACCAGGCTGAATACGATACCTCTGATTCAGGGCAGCACTCCCTTGTACTATTTTTTACTCTGTCTCCTGTCGCTGTTACTGTTCTCTCCCCCCCCCTTTTTCTCTCTCTCACCCTCTCCCCTCTGATTTTTTGCTGTCTATCCTCTCTCTTTTCTTCTTCCTTGGATCTCAGCCTACGGAAAGTTTTTGAAACACATATTGTGGTCGTGTTTTTAATCACATCTTGGTTCACATATCAGTTGAAGCCATTTTGGTTTTATGCATTACTATACAATATTTCGTGTTATTAAGGTTTTTCGGTATTTGTTCTTTTAGCTCTTTGGGCAATTTGAACCAACTTAAAACAATTTAGCAGCCATTTGGAATTATTTGATTTAATTTCAACCTTAAATACATTACTTTACAATACGTTACTTTTCAAACTGCTTCATACAACGAATTCAGAAAAATGTCTGTGGTTAAACTCTAAAGCGTGACATCAATTGAAGGCATAAGACCAGCCATGTATTAGCATATTCACATGCTTCATACACACTAAAGAACGATGACATTTGGCCTTACAAGCATTTTCAACCTCTGAGGTGCAAAGGGTTAAGCAAAGACATTTTGCTTGGACAAAATTATACTTTACATAGTCTACTTTCTGCTCAAATGACTTCATTATAGATGGTTTGTCCAGCTTTAGAACCAGATATTTCTTAAAATGAGGTATTACTATGTGAGTCACATTGAGCCCAATTTGATCTTATATGGGTTGGATCTCCTGGTTCACCTTCCTTTGCACATTCTGTAAATATTCTCATTTAAATAACAATCAGTCTGTAAAGCTCATGATGTCTTATGAAAAAGTTCAGTTTGTTTCTACATTCGTCATTAGTAGTAAATCAAATAACCCCATCAACACGGCTCCTTGGGCTTAAACACATGTCTTTGGTGGAGCATGGCAGGTCATGGGTGATGACTTTTCAGTAAACGGCTGTAAAACGGGATGATTCAGCATTCTAACATTCTCAATATGTGATTCATACTTTGACTTGCAACAGCGCTTTTTACTAAAAAAGCTGTTTAGCAGATGGTCAGACTGGAAAGGGAGAAGAGGGATATGAAGATCGATATGAATATTTGTTGTTTAGTTTCGCTCTCACTGTTTTCTGTACTATTATGATTTGTATCATGTCACTGGCCAGTCCCTAAATCCCAGTCCCTACCTCTCAAAAAACCTTAAGATAATTTCTCATTTGAACTCCCTGGAAATCTAGGATGAAGTGATTTGATTTTGGTCAAAGTTCACTGTGAAATCACAAAAGTACAATTTCTGTGCATACAGTCTGCTTCAGTCCGAGGTCTTTCTTGGGGCTTTCTGCAGATGCCATGGCAAATGTTTTGCCACCCACAACATCATTCAGCACGACCAGTTTGGCACTGGGTCAGTGATGGCATTTTGTTGGATCGGCACACAGACCTCTGTGGGTTAGCCAGCAGGACTTTGGCTTTTATTAGGTAGGTTATAAAATCCACAGACTTCCAGACCTTATCCTGGACACCGGATTTCTCCTCATGCAGCCAGAGTGTGTAGGTAGCTCCTGCAAAATGTAGCTGTTGATGCCACTGTCTGGCCCTCATATTCCCCAGACCTGAATTCAATTAAGAACCTCAGGGATGTTAAGTATCTGCACATCAGCCAAACAGCACCACAGACGGTCTAAAAGCTAATTGGATCAGTCTGTAATTTCAGTGTTTAACTTTGAGAGCTGGGTTCAAAATCACACCAAAAATCAAAGTGTTGATGGTTTTGGTTTCCTCTGATGCCATTTTCATCTCAACAAATGACTCAATGTATGTCAGTAGAGAGTTTCAGCTTTAATATTTCATTCCGATGCAAGATGTTCTCTTAATCTTTCTTGACTGAGTTGAAAAACAATACATTTTCTTAATCAATATAGCTTAAGCAGACTGCATTTAAAAACAACAACAACCTACTTTACGCAAATCACTGGCAGATTATCTCAGTCACAGCATTCAACAAATGCCACGGTAGAAACCGTTTACTGTAGAGCTTTGCCAAAACGTACATGGTTAAATTCACAGCATTAGATTTTAAAAGAAAACCTTGGTTTAACACAAAACCCATGTCAGAGGACATTTGGAGATTGAGTTTCTTCCTCAAATGTGATGCAAGAACTTTTGATGAGGAAAACAGAAGCTGAAACGAATGTTCTGTAAATTGAATCAGCAGGATGTTCTGTTTCAAAATAAATGGACATTTGTGTTCACTCAGATATATGTCTCTTTCTCTGTGTCTTTGGACTCGGGCAAGTGTGTGTATGTGGTTGTGTATTGGAGAGAGAGAGGGAGACAGAGGGAGACGATGGGCGCTTTTGGCAAGTAGGGCTGCGTCAGAAAAAAAGCCCCAATTACACAGTCAGGCTCCAGGAGACACTCTGGCTATTTGTTAAGAGAGTTTTATCAGCATGTCAGACGGCCATGAAATGGACTTCTAATTAAATGGCTGTGCTTGGCTGTTGGCTGCACACCACTTTTGCAAACAATCAAGAATAAACAGCCGTAAAGTCCTAGAGAGACAGGCATTGGAAGCTATTAATGAATGACCGCAGGATATTTTTTATCAGCTCATTCTGGCGTTGTTGAGTTTTTCCTCGTGCCCGAAGGTATTTTGACGAAACGGGAATAGGGTCCTTCCTGTGAGTCCATAATTTGTTTATAGTCATCTAATCACGGCCAACCACAGACTTTCTTTGCTACATTACACAAAAAGACTGCCTTGTGCTGTATGAATAAAATGAGCTTGAGGTGAATTGCTTATACCGCTTCCTAATCTCCGAGTCAAGGATGCTATTGTGGATGTGTTGCAGTTGGTGTAAGGCAAAACCCGGATTGTGCTGAACGTGACAGAGGTGTTTAATAGAGTTAAACGCATAGTGCAAAGATACAGCAAGCTACAACAGAGCAATCTGATCCCAAATTGTAGAGAGAAAGCTCAACTGTGCATCTGTCATTATGCAGAAGGGTGGTGGTGGTAGGGTGACCGCTCCATCCCCCTGCTCCTCAAAACCAATCTCTCAACAGATTTTTATCTCAGATGACAAAACGAGGTAAATGGGTTTGACAAGGAATAAAGGATTATCTGACTAGTGTACTGCACCACATGCACTCCCAAGAGGGTAGTGATAGCTATAAATTACATTTACAGTGGGAAGGCCCTATGGGAGTTCTTACAGAAAGATTACACTCGTACACAATCATGATCTGGTATCTATTGCTGGATTTAAGTTTCACTGCATATGAAAAAATGTACTGAATGTTTTCCTACTCTCTTTCAAATCTTAAATTACATTTTCTACAGTGTGACTTTGGACTTTAGCTACTGGTAGGTAGAGTTTATTATGATGTGCCTTGTAAAGTCTGGTTCAAAGAAGCACTACAACTAATTACATTTCTGACAAGCAATAATGATGATTTATAGGTAGATTTGATTCCAACATGAACCAAGCAGTAGAACTGGAGAGGTTAACCTGTTGTTTCCACATCTATTCACTGCCTTCTGTGAGAATGGATAACAGGTTTATGAGCAATCAGTTCCATTATGACTGATACTTGGCATACACACATGTTAATAAATCTGAAGAAATTAACGTGTATGTCTATACCTGTCTCTGTGGGAACTATTTGTTGTTGTTGATAGACAATAGTCTGCCAAAACTCTGATACTGATATGCCAAGTGAAGCAAAATTAAAACTCACTATTTTATTGTGGCATCACACGCCCTGACCTAAGTACTTAGGTCAGAACATGCACTAACATAGTAATTAGTATGCCACATCTATCTTTGAACTTTTACCTTGTGGTCGACTGAAGGGCACAGAGAAGAGCTTTGTCACATAGAAGGTCAGTCACCAGGTCAGTGGTGGACTTTCAGAAAAACCATCCTGTTTGTCAACCAGGCAGAGTCAAGGTCTTTGCACAGCAATATATTGGTAATCCATTGGCGCTACATTGAGTTTCGCATGCCCACATGTACAATCAAGTGAATCAAGGTTTTGCAGGCCAATGAAAAACTAACCATACCCTTACCGGTATTAAGAAAGCAAGCATATCCCAAGTGCTTCTAATCAAATGAACTTGATTATAAAAGCAGAATTTTTTGCAGTTTGCTGGTGAATGTCCTAGAAAATTCACCAAGGTCGGAATTCCAAAAAACCCAAGAGCTACATCTCAATCTTCTGAACAGACGCCACCAAGTAGGATCGGCCATGAAAGCAGAAACTCAATGTTTTGGGGAGAACCAAACACAGCACACCAGCACAAACACCTCATACCAACTGTCAGTACGGGGGTCTGAGGTGGTGATGTGGGCTTGTTTCTCAGCCACAAGGCCTAGGCACCTTGCAGTCTATGACACAGCCATGTAGTCCTCTGTACATCAAAGTATGCTAGAGTCAAATCTAAAATAATTACATGTCAGTCCAGAATCAGCTCCATGACTGTCTGAATTTCACCACAGGTGTGCATTATGTTATATCCTGTATAACAATTCCAAATTGAAAACAAGGGTCATCCTTGGACCGTGACACATTCATAGCTAGGATTTCATGAAAACATGAATACACATTGTCTTTAATGATAAATGTAGAACAGTATTTCTAAAGTCAATGATAATAACATCTGGTAACATTGTTGTCATTATATAAATCTGAATGATAAAGTTCTTTCTCTTCCATTAATTAGACTATTTAGCCACCTGCAAGATGTGTTTGTTTAAACTTATGTGCAGATATCATGATATGCCACAAGTATCTGGTCTCCTGTGGGACTACATGGCTGGGCTTTGGTAATCCTTGAACTGCTGAAGGATTCCAGCTGCACTGAGGTTAAGTTACACTGCAGCTGTCCAGCTGAAAAAAATACAGGCTAAGAAATATGGCCAGAGAGAAGCTCTTTGTTGACTATTGTCTCTTGGCTAACTTCTATCAAGTCGGTGTATGTAGTGCACTGATGCATATACAGTGCAAACTGCACTATTATTATAAACACTCATGGCTTTTCAATAGTAACTATTGTTATAGTACTCCACATACAGGGCATCACAGTTTTTCTTATTTACTTCCTATTTATTTATTTAAAAATGGATGATGCAAGTTAACATAGTTCTAATATGGAATGTATAACTGAAAGCTACGGCTGTTGTTAATTTTCAACCCTTGACCATCCGCTAAGTGTGTCTG
This sequence comes from Pundamilia nyererei, assembly GCF_000239375.1. Taxonomy (NCBI): domain Eukaryota; kingdom Metazoa; phylum Chordata; class Actinopteri; order Cichliformes; family Cichlidae; genus Pundamilia; species Pundamilia nyererei. The sequence goes on from NW_005187472.1 coordinate 1,267,995, forward strand.
AATTTCAAAATTGCTTAGGCACAGCAATAACACTAGTATTAATGGGTGAACAAAGCTTTAAGAGAGCGGTTTCAGTGTTGAAAGAAAGTAGCCGGCTTTAAAAGCACCGGTCCACTGCCAATTTTTAAATCCCTGTATTAACATTTCACTCATAAAATCGGAAGGAGGCCATGCCTCATGGCAAGTTGTATTAATTTCCAGATTATTCAATTAAAAAGTTATCTGAGGTGAGATCAGACAACTACTGCAGCCTGTGATGAACCTGTCGGTTAAACCTGTCAGTCAAGTCACCCACACAACCTAACTGAATGATTTAAAACATCTATCTGAATAAATAAATGACCCATTGTGTAATTGTTTTGAAGAGAGAAACACTTTTTCTACCAAACCTTTTGTAATACTGTGATGTTGGGCATTTCAACATAGCAGCTTCAAGTGGCCATAAAAGGAACTGCAGTTTGGGCACGAGTGCAAGGTTGGCCTGATTTTTCAGCTCTGGAGTTTGTTACTTGCTTAAAAACCGTTCAACACAGTATGCCTCCAGCTTTAACTCAGCATCTTGGTAAAGGGCACATTTGCCCCCCAAAAAGACATTAGTCAATGCAAACAGAAAATTGTCTTTCAAATAACTGCCAAGCTGAACTAAAGATTTTTTTTTTCCTCTTTTGAACTCTCTGACCCCTGATTTGCCAATTAAACTGAACACAGATTCCATTTGAAAGTCACTGAGCAATCTTCATCAGTCATGCATGCATGTGAGCAAGCACACGTACACCGACGGCTGCACACCGTCTTCAACAGACACACGAACAAACTCAAACAAGAGAGCTTAAGGGAGATTTGTGATCTTGTAAAAACACATTGAGCGACGAATAGCTTGGACTAGTTGCACTTGTCAAACAGCACCTGCAGCATGTGCCTTTCATGTTTTGCAGGCACAGCAGTGATGGAAAAAAAAGGACATAGAGAAAGGGGGGAGAGTGACTGTCAATATTAGACAGGCATTAACAAGTTGTGATGTAGTGCTTTCATGACAAACTGTAGTGAATATTCCATGAAGCTCTTGGGTAGAGCTCATGCATGTCAAAACATTTGTAAGTGAGGGTTCTTAAATGTGGAGACTTGACTTTTTTGAAAAATAACAGCTTATTGTTAATTAGTCCCTTTTAGTTTGAGGCACATACATCGCACATACTTCACATTTTGTTTAGTACAAGTTTTTTTTTCCATACACACACTGGAACATTTTGACTCTCATTCACTCTTCCACATATAATACCGAGTAAAGCAACACCAGACATCATTACTGTAGTATAACTTATAAACACTTGTGACAAATGTGTGCCTTTATCTTTGTATATTTTTCAAACAGATAACATGAAGCCTGTTTGGCACTAACTAATCCTGTTGGTCGACAGGTGAGAGAGAATACACGGGTTTACAGCCGTTGTCGGGACAGAGGCCAAGAAAACATCCATCATTATTTAAAAAACCTGGCTTCTGCCTCTTGGCATGCACATTCACTTTATGACTGACAGCCCCAACAATATGGATTCAGCCAAGTAACAGCCCGAGGCACGATGTAACTATAGCCGTGTACTGATTTGCACCATACCCAACATATATTAACTCTTGCCTACTCTTTTCATACTTGGGTTTTCTTTTACACACTTTCATTCAAACAACTACCACATCTCTCTCTCTGTGCATTTGATAAGGCTGATCATATTTTTTTTAATCGAAAATCCTCAGATTACTCCTTCTTGAATGTCACAGAGATGTAATTTATCTCAGTGTCAACTTTTAAAAGTGTTCATTTGTTTTGCTCAGCCTGGCTCAGTTTATCCAACGGGTGGTGTTCATAAGAAGGGCTTTTTTGGAGATTCGTTACATTTCTAAGACCTGCTTTTTCTTGTGCTGTGCTCTTAGTGTAGCAGTGCCTTCTAATTATGATAAGCTAGTTGCTTAAGGACTCCCTGCCTGGGCTCTGTCTGCTGGGCTGGGGTCAGCATACACTCAGCTTTTTAACATCATGTTAGCTTCTCTGCTAGCTTCTGGTTAGCATGCTGTTACAAGATCCCTGTGTTGCTAGTAGAGATGGCACGATACCACTTTTTTATGTCCAATACCGATACCGATAAAAAAAAAATGTACAGAAATAAATTATTTTTCAAGAATAATTAAATCGATTCAATAGCTTTCTTCAACAGAATTGCAGAATTCACAGATGGTACTTTCCCAAAGGAAAAAGTAGTATAGCTTACTAGGGTATATTAGACTTAACAGTTACTATATACAGTAATAGACTTCTATACATTTTACATCAGATTAAAACTTTGGGTGTAAGATTCAGATAATTATTAAATAATTAAAAGCTAGATATTTTAAATGAGAATAAGAAAGAAAAGTATGTCTTTGTGCCCCTTTTCTCTTTTCATGCCTTATCGGCCCCCCTGGCTAAACTTTGCTAGATCCGCCCCAGCACAGTTACAGCCATCAGCTACGTAGAAAGGATCCTGGTACAAAGTAATATTAAATAAATTCTAACAACAGCTTATCAAGCTTAAACGTGCTGCTGTTGTTCAGCCGCTGGTTTCCTCTTTCTGGTGCAAAGTGGGCCAAAAACAAAGAAGAGAGAAGGACTCCCGACAGAAAAGCCGATCAGCTGATCATTAAGCAGTTTCACATTGAAGTAGCAGCAGGAGAGGGAGGGAGAGAGGCAGTCGCTCCATATATCGGTTGTTAAGCTTAACATGGGAATGCTTTACAAACATTCAGAGATGAACTTACACACTTGCTTTACTTCTCTCTGGGAAAACTTCCTCGGAGATGAAATGCTGGTTTGGTAGTGAGGCTACAAATACACACAGCTGCTCTATCACCACTGCGCTTTTGATATTCTGTGCAATGAAAATAAAATGTTTATATCTCCTCATTTTTTCTGGGCTTCATGGGCAAGAATGCGGAAAAAGGCCATGTTGCTGTCCGCCCATCTCACAGATTTTTGAAGAACGTTTGTGAAAAAAGCAACATAATAGAATCTGCAATGTGATTACTTACGACCTTATCTGTAAAATTACAGTATCACGAAAACCCCCCAAAAAACATGTGATGTAACTTCATAACGGTAATGCATCAGACCCAGTTAGTTTAAAAATGAAGTTTATGAAATTATAAGGTTCCTACTTTTTTGAAAATGTTTTTTTTTTATATTCAGGTTGGAAAATGGACAGTGGAAATTTGTAAGATGTAACTATTGCTGTGAAATGCTCTAATTTAATCTAAACTATAGCGTCATAAACTTAGAATGAGTAAAACCGAAACAGAAAATAAAAGTAAGAGTTAAAAACAATACAACAGGTATTATCCCACCATCATTTACCCATCAAGCAATGATGTGAACTTTGTTGGCTGACAGTAAAGAAATGCAGCATTAAACTAACATGTTTTGCAATCAGTGGCAAAACAAAAGGTCTCGTAGAAAACCTGCACAAGGAAAACATGTCACAACTTTACTGGGGGCTGTCCAGTAAACCAAAATGCTGCTAGTTAGAAAAATATATAGAAATGAAGCATCTTTCTGTGTCTGTGCAGAATTTACTGAAGTTTTAGTTTTGGTTTGGTTAGATATTTCTTAAAAATATGGCCCTTGTCACTGATTTTTTTTGTTTTAGTTTGTGAGATCATGTGCTAGGTTTACTTAAGTTTATTTGCCACTCTTGGCAGAATAAACACGTCATGATAAATGTCTGACACTTTGCATGTTTGTGCAGTGGTTGCTTTGTAAACCATTGCAACATTTTCAACAGCATTATACTCTCATCAGTGTTTAAATCAACCTTGAAAATGCTATCTTAACAAAAGACAGCGACATGAAAGATGATTTGATCCTCTCCACTCTGACTATAACAAATGGCTAAAATGAGAGACAAGCAAACAGATAGATGGTTCGGAAGAATCGAAAAACTGGATCTTAAAAAGAAAAATGTTTGGTAAAAATGATAAGCCATGGGATGTTGTCATCAGCAAAGATAAAACTGCTAATATTATACTCTGCTACATACATTAAAAACACAATGTGACTAAAAATGTAGTGCAATAAATCCTGGAATTTAATACATGATGATGTAAGGAGCAGATGTTACCCTAACCTGCGTTCATGTATATAAATGATTGCTTTCTTAAAGTCTCAAATCCAAAAGCATAAACTGTGCACACATACAGGAGACACCTGTAACTGTTTCATTGCGTAAAAGTCTTAAACCAACCTCATTTCTTAATATTTTGAAAGGAAAATGAGAAAAATAGATACAGCAAAGATTTGAAACCTGCAAGAAAAAACAAATACAGTTTCTAAGATAAAAAAGTTTGTACATTCTTGTGTACGTATTTTGTATGACCACCTTTATTCTTTACTATTGTTTGAACTCTCATTGTCCCCTTTCTTGTTATTTTTTTTAGATAATCTTCAGGAATAGTTCTTTAGGTTTCTTGAAGGACATCCAGGTCTTTTCTTTGGATGTTGTTTCCTTGATGAGATCCCACACTGCTTCAAGAAAATTGAAGTCCAGGTTGTGGGGAGGCCTGACTACCATGGCTGTTCCACTTTCTTTTTTTCTATCCAGGCAGGCTTTACTGCATTGGCATTTTGTTGACTTTCAAATACTGTTAATCTACTGTAGATAGCTTTTCAGACCTGTCACTTTGTCTTTTGTCCTCCACTTGTCCAGTGTTTTTTAAGGACACACTACTCAGATATCCCAAGTTTTCAGCTAGTAGCTCTTTGGAAATCACCTTGTTGGAAATCACCTTGTTGGAAAAATCACCTTGTTCTACTAGTACTTTAAAACTGGTTTCTTGCTAAGTTGTCGGTTATGTGTAGATGCAACACTAATTCACTGATTGAATATGGTGCATTTTTAATGCTTAATTGATTCGTGTATCAGTTAAGTAAGATAATACACCATTGTATATAGTGTATTATCGTACTTTTTTTAATTGATTGTACTTAATTGTATTTTTGTATTTCCTTCATATATCTGTACTTGAGCTGAGGTGACGCAAAAATTTCCCCGTTTTGGGATCAATAAAGTCTTATCTTATCTTATCTTAGTTTTAAGTGGATTTTGAAAAAAATCCTGAAAATGTTCAGGTACAAGGACTAGGTGGAAAATGAGTGAAAAAGCAGCCAATGTCCAAAGAAGAACTACTGCTCAAGATGACTTTACGTTTTGCTTTCAAGGAGCTGGACTTTGTTGTAATCTTGACAGGTAGCTCAAGAATTTTGCACAATGCTGTATCGGGATTTTTAGTCATGCAGCAGAGCTAAACCAGTCAAAGAATGCAAAGTAACAAGTTTCATGATTCTTAACGTAAGAAACATCCATCATCCGTCCAATCATTTCAGTGATCTGGCTCACAACATGTACAAGGCCTGAGGCAGCAGCTGTTGGAGCACTGTACACCCCATCATTATCTGACATCACCCTGACACCATCATGTGTGTACACGTGGACTATGAATCATAAAATTATGTGTCAAAAGTGGTAAGCTCGATAAACACGATACGCACAATAATATTATTATACAATAAAACTGCTTGTGTAGAGCCAAGGACAAAAAGGAGCCAAGAGTTTCTGCTTTGCTAGAGCTGTAAGGCAAATATGTTCAGCTTAATGAAGGTCTTTGAGTTCCCCAGAGTTACAATTTTTAAAACCAAAAGAACACGCAACCCTAATCTTTATGAGTTTAAACTCTCGGCCAGCACTCGGTAATCCTCAGTGCCTTTTTTTGGGTATCTTTGAGCACAAAATGGACATCACCTTCTGGATGTATTCATTCTTGGGTGGGGCTTTTTTTTCTGCAATAAGTAACAATCATGCAACACGGCTATATAACGCTGTTAAGTGTGCACTCATAACTTGCCAAAGCAGCCTGATGGGGTCACATTTGGATAAGATTGGTATTATTGGTTAGAATTTTGATCAAGTATTTACTGAAACCTGTTTATCCCAGCAAGAACACAGACAAGTGCACACACACACACACACACACACACACACACACACACACACACACAGAGTTAAGCCTTGGTAAAACCTTTACGAGAACTAAACAGCATAAGACGAATCCAGGTCTTGCCTCCAGGTTCACCTCTAGTCGGGCATTCCCTTCCCGACTGCCTGCAAGACAAACCAAACAATGACTGACATGTCTCCACTGTTCAGCTGCTCTCGGCTGAGAGCGACACTATTGGAGGGTATTAATAGAAATACCTGTGGTTGATGAGTGATGTCCAATCCGCCCCGACTGTCATGCTCTACCTCTTCTGTCTGGCACGGGCGCATAGCTGCAGAGGAGATACTCAGTTGTAAACAGAAGTTGTCTCTTAATCGTCGATACTGTTAAAAATAAAAGAACGAGGAATGTGTTTTGTTTTGTTTTTCTTAGGTGTGTCACCAAGGCAGGCTTACAACAACACATACACTAACACAATTCAGGCACTGGCTGTTAGCATGAAACAGCTTATTTGTGTCTGCAGTACTGCTGGAAAAAAGGATTTACTGACCAGAAAACTACCATTCAAACCTCAGTGCGGAGGGAGAAAGGGCTAGGTTTCGGGGATAGCCGAAAATCTATCATACATGTACATATGTAAAACAAGATGTTGGATGCATAAATGACTGACTGAAATGCACATCTCTGTAATATATAAAAAAGACTCATGGCTGAATGCCTTTAAATATGCAGGGAAATCACAAAGTTACTTAAAAATTCTTCATTTTGATCTTTTTAAAAACATAGGAACATTTCATTTTAACCACTTATCTAGATCTGAGCATGAGGGCAGCAGACCTCCCTCTACTTCCTCCTCCTCATCTGAGGGGATAGAGAGGCTTTCGCAATCCAGCCAAGAGGCTTAATCTCTCCAGCATATTCTGGGTCTGCCTCCAGTTGGACATGCCCGAACCAACCGTCTCCTTTCGATGCGAAGGAGTAGCGGCTCAACTTTTAGCCACTCCTAAATAACCGAGCTCCTCACCCTACCTCCAAGGGTAAGCTAGTTTCCACCAGTTTTGTCCGCAGTCTCATTCTTTCCATCACCACCTACAACTCATGGCCACAGGTGGAGGTTGGGATGTAGATCAACCAGTTAACTGACAGCTCTGCCTTTGCTCTCAGCTTTTGCTTCTCTAGCACATTTGTGCCAGACTCAGTTTCCAGCTCCACTTTCTCCCTACTCTTGAATAAGACCCCCAAGACACTTCAACTCCTCCACCTGAGGCAGAAACTCATTCCTAGCCTGGCTGGGAGCGATAGCCTCAGGCTTTGTGATGCTAATCCAGGCCATTTTTTTACTATGTTGCATTTGAGAACTTTGGGGATAATCACCTGATAAGGTTAACAGGACTAAAACATTTCATTTTATATCAAAGTTAAGCTTTTTCTATAACAGCCGGACACTGTATGAGAAAACTATTAGCCAGCCTCTCTTTTTCCTACAGCATGTTCAAAAGTTGTAGCACATCATTGAACAACCAAAGCAGAGGTTATGTTACTCTTAATTTACTGTAATTTTGAACTGATATGTATAAACTGATTTAGTAATCACAAATGAAAAACATTTAAAAGTCTAATGTATCATATTTCAATGGCTGTCATTCTTTTTTTTTTTTCCCCTTTTTTTTT
>NW_005187472.1:1282184-1290985 GCF_000239375.1 Pundamilia nyererei
ACCCTTTTTGGCTCCTACCTCAAAGCACACTGTGTTCTGTTGATCTTATGTGCTGCACAATAATGTTTAATATTTAGTATTTACTGTCATATTCCCATTTATCATTGTGATGTTGTTTATTCTATTACTCTTGTTCTCTTCTGCTTGTTTTCTTTTTTCTTTCTCAACAGTTGATCCAGGTGATCGATATATGCATTTTTTTAAAGAAAAAAAACAAAAAAACAACTTAACGATGCACTCTGATTGTGAACCTTGACGTCTTCTTGGTCATTCGTTCCAAAAGAAATGTGACCTCTGACTGAGCTAATTAAGAAAACACTGCTGTGCAGACAAGTACGAGACCTCACCGAGGATAAAATAGCACGTTCGATCTAACTGGACAGGTTTTGTAGGACATTCTTTTCCTCAAAAAGCTGGTCTCTGCCATGCCACTTGACTGCTGGATTGGCTAACAGTAAAAGCTGTATAATTTTATGGGTATTATAACTTACAGGTACTATATGAGCTGGCCTCATGCAGTGAATCATTTGGTACTCTGCACACTAAAGGGAAAAGCAAAGATTTATTTAAAGAAGCTAGTTGATCCATGTCTTAAGAGAACTTATGTCATCACGCACACTTACACTTACACTTAATCCTTATAAAATGACATCAAGGATGATGATTTGTAGTTGTGGTCAACATTAAACAATTACAAAAGCAGCCAATGTCAAATGCAATGAAGAGGTAGCAAAAGAACACACATTTGTCACACAGTTGAAGTATAGATACTCGGTAAAAGTTTAAATCCTAATTCTTCCTTACTCAAGTAAGAGTGAGAAAGTAGAGGCTCTGAAATGTACTCAGAGTATACAAGTAAAAAGTAGCTCTTTGGGAAAATTAGCTGCTTTCTCCAGTTGGCATATTAATATCATATTACAAATAACACAAGCATTCTTTTAATTTAATCTAATTTGGATGATTATTTGTCATTTGTTTAAAGAAAAACAAAAGGAATAAAAAATGTCTTTATATCCTGTTTCCTAAATTGTAGATGGGCAATTTTGCCTCTACTTGAGTAGAGAATGAATGAGTACAGTCAGGGGTTAAAGTGGGATTTAGCAGGTGGTGCAGTGTAGCGAATAGAATGAGTAAAATAACATTAATTTGTATTTCCTCTTGTAGATTTTGTGTACAGGCTGTGATCGGCTAATCTGTACTGCTACTCTGCAGTACAGTGAGTGAGTGAGTGAAGCTAGTCAACAGGAGCTTAAATTTAATTTGACTGTCTGTTACTCTTGGTGTAACCAAACATTAACCATGAACACCGCAGGTGCTCTGCACCAGTCCAACCGTAAGCTAACCATTGTAGCCTGCACTAAACTGCCTTGTAGTTTCATGCAACCTTTAAATGACAAGAAGTTGGAATCAGTTTGTTTTGCAAGGTGTATGACAATAGGAAAAAAAACCCCATAACTTCAGCAACAGATCATGTATAGATACTTATTATATTAAGTAGGTACTCATAAATGTATGTCTATTTTTATTGTCTTCTCCTATCCTAAAATAATCTGAATGTAAATTCACATGCTGTGAAGCAAGCTTTTATTTATAATACAAGAAAAATCTAACAGATGAAGGCTAACATACAGCTAATTATTTCTATGGGGAGAAAACTACATTTCACTCAACAGTAAAAGGCTTTAAGGAAAAAAACAAAACCATCAGGCTCTAGTCGAGGCTTTTGCCATTCAAAATGTTTCTGGTCCCACTTAACGGCATACCAGAGAACATTCCACATCATCCGCATACCTAATGATAACAAATAGCCTATTATTACAGACATATAAAGACGCTAATGATCTGTCAAGAAGTAGACAGACATGCAATTAAATATGCTGCCTAGCATTTTACTGCAAGCACAGCAGACGGTGTGGTCGTAGTCCTGGGCTATCCAGTCTCCACAGGGGTGCTGCCATGTTTCCTCTCACTGAACCGTGTCAGTGGTTAGCCTTTAAATGCCACCACGGCTACAAGAGTACTTTGTACCTAATGCTGGCAGCTCAATAAGTGGGTCATAATTACCAATAAGAGGAATGTTGATAAGAACTGATAATAAGCCACACACTGATGTGAGTGTGTGGCATGCAGAAAAAAATGCTGCCATTTTTCTATACAGGTGTGGATTCTAGAGTTTTTTAATGATATGTATAGTACAAAGTTACATTGTCCAGTAACTAAACAGGAAAACTTGTATAACAATTGGGTAAGGGCAAGATATAAGTTTTTGCTAAAAAAAAAAGCAAAAAAAAAAAAAAGCTAGCAATTCCTATACTACAAAATGAAATGGTACCCAACTGTCTCTTAATGTAGCCACATCCTTATAGTACATAACTCTAAGAGTAGAACTGAGTTAGGGTCTGTGTCCACAAGCTGTGAGCATCAGACTGGAAGTGAAAGGGTTCTCAGTCGGCTTGTTAAGTCTGACATCATTAGCCATTTCCCGATTCAAATGCTCTTTCAGCTTCCAAAAGGACCACTGAGAAATCTTCCAGCTTCAATAAAATAATCAATGTGGCTTTTATCCCACAACATCAATGGATCAATGGAAATGATGCTGCATGAGTTTTTTCAGGCTCATGCAGCATTTGTAAAAAAGATGAGCCTCATCCAAAGTAGTAGATACTTGGGCCTGGAAACATCTCTGAACATGGTGGAAGATTGTAACCAACTGCTGTTTTTGACTCTTTTGGGAGTGGCTTCATTAGTCATTTCTAAACATCTCTGTTGTGTGATATTGATATATATATATATACACACACACACACACACACACACACACACATACATATATATGTATATATATTTAATTTAACCAAGACTACTCGTTTCTCCGGTAATCATGAACAAGTTATTTTCCTGCAATGATGTGTCGCCAGCAACCAACCAAACTTCAGCTTTTGCAGTGTCGTATGTCAGAGTCGATACGGGGAAGCTTTAAACTACAATAAATACAATAAACGAGAATTTGTCAGTGTCACAGACTTGCTCAGATGCCCTAGCTTTAGAGCTGACCTACGATTTACCCCACACTGTATAACCAGTCAAGCTGTGATGTGGCCATTGTTTAATGGCCTCTTCATAACAGTACGCTACAAAAGACCGGTTGACACAGAAACCCAATAGCCACAGTACTTTTTGACAGCACCAGCCTTTGTTGGAGTGGGAAAAGTTTAGGATCCCGGAGGATGGAGCTTCTTCATCACATACTTGCTGCCTCTGTACATGACAGACACACCAGGCCAAAAGGCCAGCGGAGAATGAGACTGTGAGGGAAGAAAGGCGAGAGCTGGAACAAGGTAGAGTGATGACAGACAGGGAAATGAGGGTATAGGAGAAAAAGACTGCAACTGGATTCTTTAAGTCGGAGCGATAGTGTGCGCTGAAATGAAAACCCCTGTCTTCCCTCTAAAGGATGCACGGGCTGCTTTATTTTGTTGTCTTGTTTTTTTCCATTTTAAACTCCCATGCCATGAGACCCTGTCATGCCCTCACTGTATGAGCACCAACATCTATAATTAGCTTAACGACACACCTACTTGCCACCCACGTAACAAGAACAAATGATCCAGCATAATTGCACATTGGACATGTTCAAACAAAGTGCTCCGCGCTGAAAGTTCTCCTTTTCTCATGAGGCAGAGCATTTCTGTACCCACAGGGAGGCAAAAATTACAAAAGGCAATCCGACAGACCAAGTGGACGTAGTTGGCCTTGCAGACGCAAATGCAGGGATAACATCAAACCTTCTAATAACACATGACATAATTATAATGAGGTGAGAAGGATATAGGGTGGATTATTGAAAGAATGACAAATTCACACATGAAGAGAAGTGACGTGTAGAGGAGAAACTGAGTGATGAGATAAAGAAAGAAATGAAACTGAAAATTGGATGGGAACAGTGTGTTTGGAAGAGATGTCACAACAGATTAAGAGATAACAAGAAAAAATAACCACACTCAATTTCTCTTGTTAAAGACAGTAGCCTTCATGGAAAATCCCCAGTAAAATTCCCAAAGCCATGCACATATATGCACTGTCCCATAATTCCTTTTATTTTTTTTTTTGCTTTCACTTCCGTTTTTATTAATTTCAGGGAAATCCATCCAAAAGTACCAAATATTTTAGGGGATGAGATCCAAGCCCGAGCAAGATGCACATAAACTGTTTTTGCTGACAGTGTGGTTGTTTATTAGCTTATATTTAATTGTTTAAAAGGTCCCCCAATATATGCATCTCAGAATATATTACACAGTACTTGTAGTTGGAATGCCACTGGCTTTATTATGAAACACACACAAACACAAACAAAGTCTGTGGTGTTGCGGTTGGCACAACTACCATCATCAGCAGCCAAGTATTGGCCAATTACATGTCAAACGATACCACATGTAGCCTGGCTCAGATGTCAAGAACGGTCATTAGCAGTTACACCAAGCAGTCACCTATATTTTACAAATTTACACTTGCAGGGCGTATTCCAACCCTGACCACAGTCTTTGCCTAAACCTAACCAAGTAGTGTTTGTGCCTACCTAACTAAGTAAAAACAAAGCTCCCAAACAGAACAGTAACCGCAGTCTGCTGGGATTTTGACACAAGCTAAGCATACCCAGGATATTATCCTGCTTCAGCCTAACATCGGTAATCAGGCTAAGCAGTCACACGAAGGTGGTTATCAACTCTATAAGGGTTTCCTATGTAGATCAGACTGCAATTACAATTGTGTACTTGATTAAATCAGTGTGTTGCTTAGGTGAAGTTGGTTCTAGGGCTGGGATGGGTGAGAACCAGACCTGGAAGGAGGGCAGCACCAATACACTGAACTCAGTCCTGCTCAATATAAATAAAACTCAGTAAAACTCTTGGAAACAAGTAAAAACAAATATAGAAACTTAGTTTAAAATGGTATGTAAGCTAGTCCAAGGTGTGCTGTGTTTTAAGATTATAGTACTGTGCAGAAGACTTGAGCAACCCTTTATTTGTTTATATTTTGCTAGGTGGGATAGATGGGAATACAGCACATAAGGCAAAAACAGGGTTGTACAATTCTAACAAGCGGCAAAGTCAAAATTTTATTCTTCAACACAGCCTGAACTCTTTAGTAGAAACGTTCAACAAATTTGTTTTTCAGGAACAGTTTTCCGAGTTTCTTAAAGGAGATTCTTTGAAAGCTCTTCTTTGGATGTTGGTGCCTTTTGTGCTGTTCTCAGTCAAGATGATCCCACACTGCTTCAATAACACTACTCTGTCACACCAGCTCCATCGCATGTCCTCCTTCACCACATCCATAAACCTTCTCTCTGTTCTTCCTGCCTGGCAGCTTCATACTCCTACCTTTCCTTTCTCTCTGCTCCTCTTTGCCACCCAGAAGCACAGTCTCTGTTGCACCTTGGTGTTCAACAGCACAAGTGGCGATTGTTGTAAACTCAGGCCTCGACAAATCCAGGTATTCTTGATGATCTGCATATTTGATTTGTCAAGCATTTTACACCAGATGCCCCTCTTGACACAGCCTCCTCATTACTCCAGGCTTGAGACCAGCATCCGGAGCACACTAGCATCTGGCCCCTGCATGGGGCTAATTATACATGCAAAACTTCCTTTCAACAAGTTTTGATATAAATTTTTCACCTCCCCCTCTTGGACCCTTTGTGCCACCTCATTTAAAAGCTCCTTATACCTAAGCCTTACCCTGGTTGGCTTACTTATAATTATTCCCCTTGGTCTCAGGACAGGAAGAGACTTATGTCTGTGTACTCTGTGCACTTCATGTTTCCTGTTTCACTTGCACTTAACCTGCAATAGCCTGGCACAAAAGGTATTCTTATGGTTCATTCTTTTTGTCCTTATATGTAGAAGTGTAATATGAGTCAAGCCTGTAGCCGACAGCATTTCCAAAATGACACGTTTCAAAGCCTGTTTTCAGTAATTACAGTGTATATAATTTCCCAAGTATCAATCCATTTAATGTATAGACTTGTGATATGAAAAGAACAAATGCCGGAAGGGTTGTAAACCTGGAAAGCGATGGGAGATTTTTGGTGGCTGCCTGGATAACACCGGCTTTATTTATATTCGGGCTTTAAGCTGACAGCTGTGCAATTGCTTACACGGCTTTCATGACCACTGACAAAACGCAGCATGACAACAGACAGCCTCACATTCACATAAAATCGTTCACCCTTCCACAGTTAAAAGCCAATGTGAAGTAAACCACTGTACACTTACATTGTAAACAGTCTGAGAGTAAAGTGCCACAGAGAGTTAAGATAATGACATCTAAGCTGGGGTCATTATTTTCAGGAAGTTGTAACACACTACATCTGCCCCTGGTCACATCATCAGCCTCGCACTGCTCTCGGTTACTGACATCTGTTATTAATGCTGAGCAAGCATATGGGAAACTTTGAAACTGAAAGATTTGGATTTGCTAAAAATGAAACCGCCAGCATCTCTAATTGGCTTTTAAGACGGGTAAATCCCCTGACAGAAATCACGCTGACGTATCGGAAAAACCTCCCGAGTGCCACAATCGCCTGGAAGCAGATTCCAAGTTTGCATGCTTAACTTGGACGCACTTTGTATCCATTCTGCTGCAATCTGATTGTGCAACCATATTTGTCATCAGGGGTTCTTGTGCCCAGAGCCAATGATAACACTGAGCAAACGTATTGCATGCAGGGCAATTGGATGGAAAATGCTAAAAACCAGTTCTGGCAATCACACTTTACTGCTCTGATATTGGCCTTGTTGACTGTGGTCTCTAAGAGATAATCTCTCATTGTGATCAGCATTTGTCAAAAGGAGGTAGATGGAAGCTATGTGTGTGTGTGTGTAAGAGAGTTCAAGGGTTGACTATGGTACAGAGCTAAACAACACTGAAACAGTCTTGAGACAATGAGACGGGTCAAGCCACAGCCCCGCAGTGCCTGGCATTTTGAAATAACAGCCTCAAATGCAGTAAATATTGACTTTGCTAAGCCAGTGTTTACCTTGAGGCTTCATGGAGAAACTACAAGGCAATTCATTTTCAATTTGAGCCAATTTCACAGGTTTTTAGACAGTGTGAGATTGTGATGCTGTAAAACTCAGTGAGTAATTTGACGTGTTTGCATGAAGTAATCGCCGACAAAGCTTTAATTGCACTGTACCGGGAACGTTTTGGACGTGCGAAGACTGCAATCTCATGATGCTGAATGCAGGGAGGGATACTTTCCATTGTGCTTCTCTCACAGTAAACTCAGACTTACTCAATGTCTGATGCTTGTCCCCTCCTCCTCCTACCATTGTGTAAACCCAGTCCTAAACAGATAACGAGTGGCAGCCAAAAAGACAGCTCAGCACAATTATCCTAATGTTTGCTTCCTGTTCAGATACTGTCATGTTCCACATATGCTAAAATGACAACACTGGATCCCTTTGTTTTTTCAACTTTTAAAGGTAGAGCAATGATTTTGTTAGAATCTCAGGGGTAAGAGATTTAGACACTCATTGAAGCGCTTTATCTTTAACATTATATAAATACACATACACACACACTGCTGTATTTGCCTAGCATAGAGAAAATGTGCTTGATATTTAATTTAAAGGGAGGTGCCATGATGAATGAAAAGAAATCAGAGGGAATGTTGGGTTGTTATTTACCTGTCAACTTGAGCAAATACATACCTGGGCATGTGATGTGGAGTTTCAAGACAAAAATATTACTCCAGAGGTCTGACTCATAGCTTGATGGATATTTCCATCTAAACATTACGAGAGCCAGCCCTGTCATCGCTAAACAATTTCACAGATGACATATTGCCTTGTTTGTTTCTATCTATTTACAATCTGTTTTTTATTGATATGCTTTAACTCAGAGTGACACAGCAGAAAGGCTAAAAGCTACAATCTTTTAAATCACTTTGAACTCTAAGTGTCATTTCATTTTATTTTTCCGGATCACACCCTTGCCTGAAAACATTGCTAGGTTCTTGGAAAGGCTCACAAACACAAAAGAACCCATATAACTGGGTTTCAAGCTAAACACGTGTAGCTGAGCCATGGTGGTTTCATCTATAGGTGTGTTTTTCTTGTGACGACAGTTGTATGAGAAAGGTGTAACCTACTCAAGAGGTTAACGTCAATGCTTTTTAAGTTATATCAGAGCGTGAAATGATACTGAAGGCTTTTCCTCAGCCCGGAATGTTTTCCCAACTTTTTCCAAGCTTCAGCAAAAGTCTGATTTGCCAACTTACTTCTGTTTATTGATCTGTTTAGCTGCAGGGTTAGGGTCATTATTCAAAAAGAATATCTATCTGCCCAACCGGCCATAATTGACTACCTAACATGGGACTTCCCAAATCGTTCTGTGTAAACGACTATATGGTACACCAGAAGAACAAGCCATCAAGGTGTCTTTTAAAAGGGTAAATGAAGTCTTGAAAGCTCCACATTCCCCAGTTGAGTTAGTTTTGGTTATATACTGTTTTGTGTGTTTTGTTTTTTTTGCATTTTCAGTTGACTTCTTTATTTTCTAATTAATCAATTTTTTATGCAGTGGACTTTTTCACAGTGTGGATTACTGTGTGATTATTGGGAGAATTGTTTAAAATGTTTAAAATGAAGAAATACACAATGTTGTCATTATTTAATTGTTTTTTGTAATTAGTTTTTTCCAGATAGTGTTCCTAGCTCACCTACAAGAAGCTCACTAAGTGGTAGAAAGGGGGTTCTTTGTGTACACCCCAAAGTTTAACAAATTTTAGAGAGCATAGC
>NW_005187472.1:1291266-1299039 GCF_000239375.1 Pundamilia nyererei
AGTGTTCCTAGCTCACCTACAAGAAGCTCACTAAGTGGTAGAAAGGGGGTTCTTTGTGTACACCCCAAAGTTTAACAAATTTTAGAGAGCATAGCACACAACGAGAAGAACCACTTCGAGCCCTTCTTGGTCTACTGTGATGAATAGTGTATTTTTTAAGGTTTAAGCCATTTTATAGTTTGTGCCATCAAGATTACCCTTTTTTGGAGTGGGCGTGCAAGCATCACCTTATAGTACATCTGTAATTCTGTAAGTGTCACCATGTTTACAGATAAATATTTGAAAAGAAAAAGTAGTTCATTTGACCTGGGTCATGGAGAAAATGAGAAGGCCCCAGCATGACTAGTGGTCAGAAGAAAGCAAAAAATGTATTCTGGGGACAAACTGAGGCAATTCTGCTATACCTGGTGGGCGGGGAAATTTATCAATATGCTTTTTGTGACATTTTTGTTTGGTGGTGTGCCATGTCATTTTCTTAATGTGAAATATGTGCCGTGGCTCCAAAAAGGTTGGGAAACACTGGACTTGAGACCTGCTAGGACTCACTGCAAGCTCAACTTAAACAGGTTGGAACCCCCGTGTTAAAATTTTAGTTGGGAAATTAAGAGTTTTGTTTATTTCCAATGTTAGAAAGCTGATTTTTTCTTTTTTCTTTCTAAAGGCTCTAATGCAGCTGCTGGCCAAGTCAACTAGAGCCAAAGTAAGTGACTAACAGGAAAGCACAATGGAATATTTCATAGTTGAAGAGCCACATATTTGGCGACTATATGGGGGAATCCAAAACAGACAAAATAAGCAGGAACACTAAACACACATGTGGCAGACAGAAGGCTACACTTCACAAACACCTTATTAATATTCACCATATGCTCCATTACCCTGTAGGGGTTAGCTGATGTAAAAGGACCATTCCTGTTGCATGCAAACAGCTATTAAATACATTTATTCTTCAAACTATTTAATATTGCAAATACACAGCAAAAATCTAGAAGTGAGAGCCACAGCCATTAACTATGTGTAGAGCGCACTGTTAATGTGCACTACACTTTTCAGCCTTCATATACCAGGTGCTAAACTTTCACAAGCACTGCAGAGCAATCCATAAAGGTCTTGTCATACTTGAGTAGAACATTTATGTAACATCTGTGTAATAGAGACCTTTGTTTAAATGCCAGAAAGGCAGTACATTAAAAGACCTCATGAGAGGTGCTTAGATACTGTACAACTTCCTCCTTTCTCCCAATGGAAGCCCTACAGTATGTTTAGTGATAGAAATATATGGCAGCAATAAATCATATTGAAATTCCATTAATATGAAGAACTGATTTGCTTTGTCAAGGAGATTGTGTTGTGGTGTGATGAATGAATCCAAAGACTTCATAAATACCCTGGGAGAAAGGCACTAAGGCTGGGACAAACGCCCAGGATCCACTTAAAGAATCAAAAAGATTTATCGTCCGGAAAGAGAAAGAGAAAAGCCATGAACAAACTGAGAGAGAGGACAAGAGAAAAGAAAGCGACAGATTTTTATGGCAATATGGTGTAAAATATGCTACAATTGCATCATCCGCTTTCTTAAACATAGCCTATTAATTGCAAAAGACATTTTAACATGTTTCATTGTTTACAAAATACAGGGCAACACTGAGCCTAATGGATTTCAGGTGTAGCACTGTGAATGACCTCAAAGGCTATATCATCACAGGTGAAATGGAGCAGCGTGTTGCTGTGGGAACAGATGTGAAAATTTAAAGAGGATGTTCCATCTCTTTCAACACTGAGAAAGGAAATTGCAAATTTGCTGCACATTTCATGGTGCACAAATATTTACGCCTGAGCTTGGAAACAGTAATTGAATAAATGTACTAAAAAGAAAAAAAGGGAAAACTGTCTGATCTGGCGCAACAAATCAATAGGGTTGTCATCCTCAATATGCCAGTCAAAAATAATAAGGGACTATAATTATAGTTACCAGTTTGTAACGATGGAAATGCAATCACCAAAAAGCTTTTCAGGTCAGATTCCCGGACAAGCCCCTAAATATGTTACAGTTCCTTAATCCGTAGCTCAAAAGAACCCAACATATGAGATGCCATCAAGTTGTTTGTATTCAGAGTTTTTAGATTAAAAAGTATTCAAAAGAGGCATCAGTATTAAGTTTCAACTCAACTAATAACAAAAGCTTTTTCTGATTGGCCACTTATTTGTGAGGGGTTATTACACTAGATGAATCTGCATATATAATTATGCACAGATTTTTATTCCGGGTTACTTTCCTAAAATCCATCTCATCTCAGTCTTAAAATGCACACCTTTTGCAGGTAAAAAAAATTATATTTTTGCCTCACAAATTAATTTATTATTGGAGGTTACTGGCAGTCACGGTGAAAGTGATTGCTAAAGCCCCAGTCACCTATCCCCAAAGACCGATCAGTGTCCTTATGTCAAGCACCTGCCACTAAGGAAAGCATATATTCCTCAACCGTTTGCCAAAAATTGCCTTGTGATTGCTTTGGTCACTAGCATATTGCTATGGTTGTAGCTAGTGATGTGCGATACCACTGATTTCCTTTCCGATCCAATACCAAGTAATATTCAGGGTCGTATCAACGATACTAATCCGATACCGATACTTTGTACAAAAACTTATTTTATTTATTGTATCTCAAATTATAGCATCATAATGATTACAGGACATCAGATTACTTGTTCTTATCACTTAATAATGCAGGGTTCATCATATAGAAATAAAAAAACTGAAGTTGTGCTCTATTTGAACATCTTGCCTGCCTGCAGCACTAAAGGACTCCGTGAGAGACGTCTGTCTCACCCTAGCAGCACGTGCCCCTCTCCTCCTCTTCAGTTCGCCTCAACATATGCTCATCATATTCTGTGATATGATTTTCTCTGAGGTGTTTCACAAGGTTAGTGATGTTGCCACAACCATACATGCCAACCCTCCCGAAAATCTCCCGGAGCCACCATTCTCCCGAATTTCTCCCGATTTTTCACCCGGACAACAAAATTGAAAAACCATATCGCCGAATTCATAGCGTGGCCCAGCCAATTCCAGTCTCCAACAATGGCGGCAGTCACTTAGTTTTAATATTACTCTTATTTCTATTTCTGGGTCGCGAAAAAACTTTTAACATATTTTCAGGTGAGAATGTAGCTGTGTAAACTTCAAATATCTGAGCCGACCGACACATTGTTTTCAAACCCCCGCGGTCTTTCGCTACTCGGGTTAAACATGATATATAAGTCACTTTAATAACTTAAAAATTTTATTGTTTGGCTTTTTTAGTGTTTTATTTGTTCGTGGGTAAATCGGTTTGGCTGAGATCAAAGTTATAAGATTAGATTAAATTAAATGTAACTTTATTAATCCATAGGGTGGGTTCCTCCGGGGTTTTCACACAGCTGAATAAACGTCAAACAGAAAACTGATTAAACAGAAGTGTGAGACGGTCCACAGTTTATGTCAGCGCCCGGTTATATTTTAGATAGCAAGGAGCAGACGGCTGAGTTTCACTCCACCAAGGGAGCCTGTGACGTACTACCCGGCTTTCTTTAGACCGCGAAGGCCGGGTCCTCAGGTGGAAGCAGCCTCTGAATTTGGACACTCCCGCTGTTTCCAGGCCGGCCAATAATAACGGTGACATTTAATGTATTTTATCCAATAAATAAACACTGTAAAATGTATTTATCACCCCCCCAACAGCCCTTTTGAATGTCTCCCTAATTCTGAGGTCTCAAGGTTGGCAAGTATGGCCACGACACCTCACTCTTGGTGCACTTTTTTTGCCACATGGATCGAAGTAGTTCCTTTGAATGTAGACAATCCGAATGTTATAGTTTCATTCCACTGTGTTCCTGTTAATGATAAACTACAAATTTACCCTAAATTACTAAAATATCGATATTTTAATGTGAGAATCGATTCTAGAACATAAACGAATGTATTGGAGGAATTGATATTTCAGGATCGATCCGCACATCACTAGTTGTAGCTTAAATCGAACTTGTCTACACACACTGTGCACCTCATCGCCAAGCTGTCTTAAAACAGGGAAAAGTGTGACACATAATGGAGAAGGTTCACCTTCAAATGAAAAGTTATGTCTCAGAGCTGCATATGTTTCAAAAGGGGTAAATTTTACTTTGAGGTCAAACCTTCTCCATGTCTATATAAAGCTATACACCAAAAACCTCCTACCTTTTCTGGAACAGAGTTCATTCACTGATGACCAGAAACTTCCAAGAACAATTGCCAACCAATCAGAGAGTACACATCTTTTCATAACAACTGGTACTTGTATCACCTTTAATATGGCAGACAACTCTTGCCCAAAGTGCAAATGATGTCTCATGAGCAGTGTTGGGAAGGTTACTTTTAAAATGTATTCCACTACAGATTACAGAATACATGCCCCAAAATGTATTTTGCAACGTATTCCGTTATGTTACTCAATGAGAGTAACGTATTCTGAATGCTCTGGAATACTGAATATAAGAGGAAATATTCATTTAATGTATAATTGTGCACAAAACACACGGGGACTGAAATATGATCAGATTGGCCAACCGCATTGTGAGGTAATCTGGCTCCCACTGTTATTGCATCTCAGTGTGTGTAAATTAAATTTGTGTGCGACCACCTTCTAAAGAAGAAACATCACTCCCACAACATGAATAGACATCTAAAGCTGCTTCTTCCTGCTTTCTCAAAGAAACCCCACAAAAGCTTAAGGCTGTAGGAGTAATGTTGACTCAGGAATGGAGAAAAATAAAGCCCATAAAGCAGCATTTCCCTTGATGTGGGAAGTTCTATGTTTGGATAATGAGATCAGATCAAAACGTGAGAGCAATCAAGATAACAATAAAGTATTTTAATAGCAGGTGTAAATGGCTGGGTATATATGGTGCGATTTGGGGCTGTCATAGAGAAAAGATTTATGTTGATATCTTCAGTTATTGATGGTCCTACATTGTGCAGTGAGAGAGGATCAAAGTAAGCTGTTGGAATAGTCTTGCAACCAAAGACAGCTTGACAGCACTGGAAACTTACGATGATCTTACGTGACTGCTGCTACAACCTAAATCTGCTAACCAACCAACAGGATTGCCGCGCTGAATTGAACTAAAGGACAGATTAATTTGACACGAGGACTTGTGCAAAAAACAAAACAAACAGATGGAAGTAAAACGTGCAAAGCAAAACGCCTATGATTCCAACAAAGAAGAAAGTCAAGTCGAGCTTTGGCAACAGAAGCTCGTTTGCAATGATGCGTCTTCCATCTGTTATCATGACCGCGCCAAAGAAGTCATAGCATGGAAACAAGAAGTCAGGGACGTGCAGCCTTATGATTCAGGCATTTTTTATCACCTAGCCTACATAGAAGAAATTTAATGTAGTACCCGACGTTTTTTGATCTATGTGGCTGGCCTTCAGTAAATTTATAAAATTGCTGAAATATCTGTCTAAAGACACCTTTAGACATTGGCACACCATTTACCACAATGGAATGAGCAAACTTTGAACACCTAATCACATATTAACATGTATAAGTTACATGAAGTGGTTTTAACATCCAACATTATTTCGCATTACAGAATAAACAGCCTTTCATTATGTCATATGTAAGCCACAAAGACAAAATGTAATGCTCTTGTTATTTTTTAAGCAACAAGAAAAAATTGAGTGGCCTTGGTTTCAGGTTTGAGAAACCAAGTCCATCTATCAAGTGTCCACTGAACTCCTCACAAGCTGGCTATAATGAGAACAATAACATACATTCAGAGTTCAAAACCTTCAACCTAAAATACCTTCTACACAGCTTAAAGGCTTGTGTACATATGATGCATTTTCTGTGCCTGCTCGGTTTCCCATCCTAAATCAAATGGAAACCCCACAGCTCTTCTGCACAATAACAGGCTTCAGCACCCAGCAGTAAATTAGCCACTCCACAATGTTCAGGGAGCACGGCATCCTAATGAAGCATTCCATTTTCTCATTACTCCTCACGTTTTCCCCCCGTTGTAGAAATCAGGGCAAAATGAGGAGAGAAGTAACAAAGAGAATGGAGGAAAAAGACAGCAGTGAACTATACTAAGGGTGTAAACGGGTTTCACATTTACATTCTCAAAGTGAGTCAAAAGTCATTAGACAAATCATATCAAGTGCTCGTTTTTTTCCTCTGAGGTAAAGAGTGGTAAAGTAACACTGAGGCGTCGTATGGCCAAATGGATGTGTGGGTTGGAAGACTTTTCCTGGAATCCAATTCTGTGATTCAGTGTGGGAATGTTGGATACCTTTTTATTGCTCTTCTAGAAAAATAATTTAGTTGCCTAATAGCTTTTGATGCTTTTGGTGTTCTTTCCCTAGTCCCCCCCCTTACTTTCCCTTCATCCACAAATCCTTTTGTAACTCTGACTTCACCTTTCCTGGAATGTCAAAGCCTCCACCCCACTTTCCGTCACTGTTCTCTGTTTGTACTTGATACTGAGAGGGATTCCCACACCTGACCTCAAATTGGCTTCACTGTAGGATCTTTACTATTCCCATTCCATGGTCTTACATACCCCTTGGAAATTGGAAAATTATCTTTTTGCAAGTCTATAAAATGGTAGCGAGAACTGAGATAGCTTCATCGGGAGATTAGGACATATTGTGCAACGCTAAGGAAAAACTGGGCTGATATGGTGCTCACTTACACCTAATTTTAGGAGAAACACCTCAACTTAAATCCTTATTCAAACAATCATCCACTTACATCATCTGATTACTCTGTTTTTCTGCTATAATATTATTCCTCTAAAAGATCAGATTAGGTAGAGCACCCAGAGAAAACAAGGAAGAACTTGTGTTTGGAGTAGTGCAAAAAAAAAAAAAAATCAAGGGTAAGTAAGAGTGCTGTGAATGTTTTTAAACTTTCACAGATATAGAGTTCAATGTGTTGGCAATTACTATGTTTTCAATGTGACAAAGCACGATTATTTTTTTGGGGAAACCGTTGCCAACTACTTTTTTTTTTTCTCCATGTGCTGGAACCATTCCACAAACATATTGCCACCACAGATATCATGAAACAACATTTTGATTGGGCAATCAAAACATCCCCACATGTGGCTGTTTGTAAAAACAAATGTGGCATTTCTTTGTATTCGGTCTGAATTTAATTTACAAGCATGGGATTGAATCCAGTAGTTTTCCTCAGGCCCATGGGATGTGTTCAGGATACTTCTAGGAACTGAGGCTCGATGACTGTTTAAGCAACTCCAGATCTGCCTGAGTGATAATTCTCACCATGCAGTGGGCTGTAAGTTGTTACAAGCCACATATTTTGATTGCATTTCATTAGATTGAGAGTTGAAGCAGACCCTGACCTGCTCTGTGGCCAGCAACTTAGCAAGACTAGCTGCCAGACTGTAAAAGGCCAGGTTAGCATCTGAGTTGAGCGTATATTTATACATATACATACCTACCTACCTACCTACCTACCTACCTACCTACCTACCTGTGTTCAGTGAATACCTCAGGCAGCAGAAAAACAGAAAGGAGGAAGAGGAGGAACCATCACGAAAGGACAGTCCCCTTCACAGTATGTACCACCGGCAGGGTGGTACAGTGGGGCAAAAAAGTATTTAGTCAGCCACCGATTGTGCAAGTTCCCGCACTTAAAATGATGACAGAGGTCAGTAATTTGCACCAGAGGTACACTTCAACTGTGAGAGACAGAATGTGAAAAAAAAATCCATGAATCCACATGGTAG
>NW_005187472.1:1304213-1314899 GCF_000239375.1 Pundamilia nyererei
ATATATATATATATATATATATACACACACGTATATGTATATTTGCTGTTGAAGATAATATGGTCTCTTCACTGAGATGAATATAGTATAAAAGATAATTACAGCTATTGTGACATCGCCCATTGCTTCGTAAAGCCCTGTTGAGAAGTCATCAGCCAATGAGCATCCCCTGGATAATTATCCTTTCTGGCTCCAATAATGACCATAAATTCCAAAGTAGAATCATGCTCCTATTCAGTATGTCCAGAAACTAACACTTAAACCCATGAGGTCATCAGGAAAGTGTTCACAGAGAACAGGAGTTAAAGGCCCCTTTCCTATCCTAGATGTGTATACACGTAGAAGTGTTTTTACAACCAGACATGAGGCTCCATTATCTTCATTAATGTGAATGCAGGTTTAAAGCAGTCTCATGTTGGCTTCATTAAAAAAAAACAAAAAAAACAAAACAAACCTGAAACTATATTTGTGTTTTACACTGTTCACAGGTGAGTCCTAATTTATTTGAGTTATTTTAGTAACCAGTGGCATTAAAGAGTGTTAAAGATGTTAAAATAAGGGCCCTCATTTTGTCAGTTTGAGAACACAAAACCCTGTGGAAGATTACTGCTTGAACACTAGCATTACTATTACTACTTCAATTCCTATTTGTACTTATAGAAGAATAAACAATTCAAAGTAATATTGAAGAAGAAATACTGTTGCTAAAAGCCAAACCCCACCCCCCCCCAAACGATTGGGTCTATACTGCGACGGCAACAAAACTGATATCTTTCGCCAAAACATATGCATAGCCAAAATGCAATTTATCTAACCCAACATGCAATGATCAGATCTGTCAAAACTCAGAAATGATTATTTATTTTAGCAAACACCTTACATCACACCTCATTTTATGAGCAGACCTAATTTATTTGCTCGGGGAAAAAGCCCCATTAACATGAAATGACCCACAGCCATCTGCCTGTGATTACAGCTTGGGAGAAACACTACAACAATGGTTGCTTGGGCATGGCAAGAAAGAAGGGAAGAGCCCAGCAATGATCCAGCACAACAATTACTGGAGACCCAAATCCCTCAAGTCAGCTGTTTGTAGAAGCGGAAAAAAACAAAAAAAAACAGGCAAACCAGAGGCTGTGAGGGATCCAGAATGCAACTGAAGCCAACGAACACACTCCCAATCAGATCAGCTCCATGTGTGGTAGGCACTAACCAAAACCATTTCTATACATATATTCAATCAAGGCCAGATTAAAGGGGGAAAAGGCTCCCAGAACAGCCAATTATCTGATTTTACAGTGCCAAGTGTTTCGAATCCAAAATCACCAATAGGTCTTTTGATGAGTCACATAAGTTTGATATTTGAACCATTCAGTGACCGCTGTACTTTATAGGGATTTTTCATACTGTAAGAGGTCGTTCCCATCCTGATGGAAATGTTTTATTACAGGATAAAGATCGCACACAAAAATGTTTCATTGATTGACATGAAACTCCAAACTCCAAACCATCCAAACAAACAATGACATATCCACCCAATAAATCCTGGGATCAAACAGTAATATTAATTAATTAATTAATTAATATTTTTAAATGTTTTAACTTGTTTTTATGTTGCTGAAATTTCTGAAAAAGAACCATTTTCCTCATAACAACTTTGTAAAAAAAAAAAAATTTTTGATACCACATCCAATGGGTAAGGTGGAGCATCTTGGCAAAATTGATGGAATACATCAAATTTACAGGGCAGGTATAGATTAATAATTCTGCAGTAAGATATTATTGTGCAGAACACTAGTTCCATCACCACAAGTCTTTTCATCAGCATCATAGTTTATTTATATAGCACTTTGGTCAGCCTTGTGTGTTTTTAAAGTGCTGAACAACAGAAATATAAGAGATACAATAAGAATAATAAATACGATAAAATAATAACTATAGTAATAACAAAAAAATACGAGTAAATAAAAGTCAGTTACCCACTAAGTAAAAGGCCAGCGAATAAAAATACCTTTTTAATCTGGATTTAAAAACCAGCATTGATGTCGACTGCCTAATGTGAAGAGGAAGATTATTCCAAAGTATTGGAGCCACAATAGAGAGCGCTCTGTCTCCTCTCAGTTTCAGCCGTGATTTGGGGACTACCTCAGCAAATCGGACAAATATACAGGTGCCAGACCATTTAAGTATTTAAAAACCAATAAAAGGACTTTAAAATGAATCCTAAATTCAATTGGAAGCCAGTGTAGGGAGGCCAGAACCAGAGTAATGTGCTCAAATTTCCTTCTACGAGTTAAAAACCATGCCGCAGCATTTTGTACTAGTTGCAGGCGTGTCAGAGTGCCCAGTCCAACTCCTATTAAAAGGGAGTTGCAATAATCCAAGCGTGAGGTTATACAAGCATGATAACAGTCTCCAAATCACGCCTTGAAAGAAAGGTTTGACCTTCGACAGACGAATGATGATTTAAGCACCCTATTCGCATGGCCATCAAAAGTAAGTGTAGAGTCAATTTTTACCCCAAGATTGGTAATCGAGTTCTTCAGGTGAGGGGTCATAGCAACAAGGTCAACATCAGGGGTATCAGAGGAACGATTTGGGCCGAACAGAATTGCTTCCGTTTTACGTTCATTAAAATTTAAAAAGTTTACAGCCATCCATGACTTAACATCGCTGAAGCAATCAGGCAGGAGTCTTATTGGGGAGCTATCAGAATGACTGAAAGGCAATTAAAGCAGGCAATCATCAGCATATAGATGAAATGAGACTTTGTGTTTTCGAAAGATCGCACCCAGTATCAGGAGATATAACAAAAACAGTAATGGCCCAAAAATAGATTCCTGTGGTACACCCCATGGCAGAGGAGCCACAGAGGTAGTGATGTGTCGGTCGCGAACGAAACTGCTCTTAGAACTTTTGAAAGACTTTTGAAGTGAACAACGCGAACCTGCTCCTTAATGGGAGCCGTGGGTTGTTTTTTTTTTTTGTTTTTTTCTTCCTTTCTCTCACCCTCTCTCTCGCACTTTTTCCCCACTTCACTCCGCACACGAGCCTTGTGCTTTGTGCTGGGAAGATGGGGGAGGGGCGGTGCTTTGTCTCTAGGGGCCACCGTATATATTTATATATAAACATAAATAAAACCATGTGTTTTTTTACATTAGTAATTCCTTTTGTGCATAACTTTTTTATTGCTGTTAATAATAAATTAATTAAAGCAACAAAACAACCTTAAGAGCCGGTTGGGAGCTGAAAGAGCCGGCTCTTTTTAGTGAGCCGAGCCGAAAGAGCCAGTTCTCTAAAAAGAGCTGGAAATCCCATCACTACACAGAGGACGATGACAAACCCAACTTAACACAGAAGCTCCTTTTTGAGAGATATGATTTTATCCACAAAAGTACCAAGCCAGAAATGCCCACACAATGCTGTAATCGAGAGATCAGTAGGTCGTAATCCACTGTGTCAAATGCAGCAGTCATATCCAGTAATATAAACACTACATGTTTACCACAGTCCATCGCTACCAGAATGTCATGCATAACCTTTATGAGAGCTGTCTGTGTGCTGTGAAATGGCTTAAAGCTGGATTGAAAAATTTCAAACATTTGAGAGATATTTAGATAGTCCATCAACAATCTTTTCCAGGATCTTACTCAGAAAAGGAAGTTTAGAGATGGGTCTAAAGTCTGACATAACTGAAATATCTGAGCCTGGCTTCTTAAGTAAGGGATGAATAACTGCATTCTTAAACTCGCTTGGTACTTGACCTGATAAGAGGCTGGTATTGATTATGTTCAGAATATGTGGTCCAACAGTAGGAAACACCTTTTTGAGAAAATGGGAATGAACGACATCATTCGGAGAACCACACGGTTTAGCATTTAACACAAACTTCTCTAGTTCAGGTAGAGCAATTGGTTGGAAAGCAATAAGCAAACTTGAACAGGGAACATGCACAGCTGGGTCAACAGAAGATAAAGTGGAGGAGAAGATAAAGTTTCTTATCCCGAAAGAAATTAATAAACGTATTACACATAACCTCAGAAGACTGCAAAAGAACATTATCCTCTGCATTATACAAAACACGAGGGTTATGTGAATTAACAGCAATAAGTTGAGAAAAACAGGAGTTTTTGACAATCTTTACTGCCCTCTGATAAGCTTTCCAGCTTGTCTTAAGAGTTTCCAGAGAGACGTTTTGGATTATTTGTCATCTAGAGCGCTAGTGTGTTAGCACAATGTGCTATGCTAATATTAAAAATTGATTACGTACCCAAATAAGCTTGAGATTCCTCCCCCCCAATATAAGCTCAAAAAAAAAGAAAAAAAAGAAATACACAAACACACACACTCATATAATGGGGACCTAAGAAACATGCTCCCCACCGCTGCTGGCTTGCCTATTGTGGGAAATCTGGTTAGGGTAAAATAAATACTTTAATTTGAAATTTTATTTGAGTTTGGTCAAATGTGACCAGAATGTAATAATGTGGTCACAGTGAAACAATACAAAAAGTGATATGGGGAACACTGGTCACTGAGAACAGAAAGCAGATGCTTGTTGCTGAGTGTCCTCTCTAAACTGTTTGGCCCCACAGTATGTTGTTGGAACAGTTACATGATCACAGAGGTTTAACGTGTTTACTGATAGATGTCATCCATCACCTAACAAAGTTATCAGTGACTAAACTGAAAAGCAAAGCGTGCATTTCTAAATTTATTGCCCTCTTATGCAGAGTACAGTTTATACAGAGCCTTTGGATTTTCCAATAAGTGAAAAGCATGATTTCTTTTATTTGTTTCTTGAAAATTAAGATCCAAGATCCAGCGGCTGCCTTATTGTTGTTGACCTTGACACTTAAATGTACTTGCCTTGCTGGAGTGATGCTAAAGGTGAAACTCCAGGGTGTGGGTGTGCACTGTGACATCACTACTGGGTGTGTTAAGGTTGAAACTGTGAAGTAGAAAAGGTGCTGAAACTGTTTTCAGCCTGCTTAAAAGACTTTAAGCTTGTTACTTAGTTTCAGGGTCACTCCTAATGAACAATCAAGTAAAGCCAGAGGGAATTCCTTTTGGATGATTTTCATGTTATAAATGAGAAAGTCTGCATCACACAGCTTCTGACAGCCTCTTTGAGATAACAGAGATTTCAGTTTTATTTTTAACAGCACCATTTAATAGCAGTGCCAGAAACTGTCGAAGCCACCCTGGTAGAAGAGAGCTCGAGGCAACAAAGGAAAAGAAAAAACACTATCAGGTTTCAGAATATAATCTAATTAATCTTCATTATTCCTATCAAGATAATGATTTCACCTTTTCCAAATTCAGTTCAGTTGTGACGCTTTAGGGCATTACAAGAATAGCTCAGTAACGTGCATGCATGTTAAAGCATCTTGCTGTGTTTGGAATGGTATATGTATGGAAATTTTGATGTTTGCAAATATGTGTATAATAATCATCAGTAAACAGAAGCTGCTAACTTAATAGCAGAACCTAAAATCACTGCTTTAAAAATGCCACTTAAACCAGTGAACCCCCCCCCCAAAAAAAAAGCGGATTGGCACAAAATAACTGATTTGAAGCAGCAGACAGGATTAAATGTCTTGATGCCTTGGTATGTCTGTAAGCAGACACACACCTCAGCACAGCCAAAAAAGGGACTTCCCCACAAATCCTGGAGGTAGAGTGTTCTCATACTTTAAATAAATGAGTACACATCATGCTGTCATGGAAAAAAGACAGAAACCCTATTAGCCAAGTGTTTTATATGTGTATTAACAAAAAATGCCCCAAAATAAAATGCTAAAATATATGTAAAAACTAATGAGATACACTATAGCTAAACCCAGGAGAAACATAGCCTGATTGGTTTACATGTTTTAACTGCCAGCATGAAAATGGCAAAATAGGTCCAGTAACGAGCACTGAAGGCGATATGACTTATTCTACCACCTGTTTCCATATGTGATTTCAACCTCAGTGGGAAAATTAAGGTATGACTGATCATCATCAGATTATAACTACAATATTTATGAGACAACAATGAAGTTGGGGTGTCTGGCCCATTGCTACGGGCCATTCGATCACTATACAACCGTTGCAAGAGCTTGGTTCGCATTGCCGGCAATAAGTCGGAGGGTGGGTTCCCGGTGGGTGATGGGCTTCGCCAGGGCTGCCCTTTGTCTCCGGTTCTGTTCATAATTTTTATGGACAGGATTTCTAGGCGCAGCCAAGTGGCGGAGGGCTTTCGCTTTGGTGGCCTCAGAATCTCATCTCTGATTTTTGCAGATGATGTGGTTCTGTTGGCTTCATCGGGTGAAGGCCTCCAGCTCGCACTGGAACGGTTCGCAGCCGAGTGTGAAGCAGCGGGAATGAGGATCAGCACCTCCAAATCCGAGGCCATGGTTCTCAGCCGGAAAAGGGTGGAGTGCCCACTCCGGGTCGGGGATGAGTTCCTGCCCCAAGTGGAGGAGTTCAAGTATCTCGGGGTCTTGTTCGCGAGTGATGGGAGAAGGGAGCCGGAGATCGACAGACGGATTGGGGCTGCAGCTGCAGTAATGCGGACGTTGCACCGGTCCGTCGTGGTGAAGAGGGAGCTGAGTGTAAAAGCGAAGCTCTCAATTTACCGGTCGATCTACGTCCCTACCCTCACCTATGGCCACGAGCTGTGGGTAGTGACCGAAAGAACGAGATCGCGGACACAAGCGGCAGAAATGAGCTTCCTCCGAAGGGTGGCTGGCCTCTCCCTTAGAGATAGGGTGAGAAGTTCGGCCATCCAGGAGGGGCTCAGAGTAGAGCAGCTGCTGCTCCACATCGAAAGGAGCCAGCTGAGGTGGTTCGGGCATCTGACAAGGATGCCCCCTGGGCGCCTCCTGGGTGAGGTGTTCCAGGCATGTCCCACCGGGAGGAGGCCCCGGGGCAGACCCAGGACACGCTGGAGAGATTATATCTCTCGGCTGGCCTGGGAACGCCTTGGTATTCCCCCGGACAAGCTGGAGGAGGTGGCTGGGGAGAGGGAGGTCTGGGCCTCTTTGCTTAGGCTGCTGCCCCCGCGACCCGACCCCGGACAAAGCGGATGACGATGGATGGATGGATGGACAATGAAGCCAGTAATGACAATTACATCTGTGGCTAATTGTAGATGATTTGTGGTTATGTTGAAACATTAAAAATTGGAAAACCTGCTTGAGTCGTGGTTTAGTTTGGGAGTAGATATTTTGCATTAATAAATAAATGAATCACACTCTACACACTCACCTTCCTGATGTGAGGGGCCACTGCTAACAACTGTGTCAATGTAATAATATGTCATGTATAATGAAAGTTCAAAGGATATACACTACCAGTCCAACCTTCTTATTTTAAGTTTTTATTTGTTTTCATGACTATTCACATTGTAGATTCTCACTGAAGGCATCAACTATGAATGGACACATATGAAATTATGTAGTAAACAAAAAAGTGCGAAATAAATCAAAACACATTTTATATTTTACATTCTTCAAAATAGCCACCCTTATCTTTGATTACTGCTTTGCACACTCTTAGCATGTGCGTCATGAGGTAGTCACCTAAAATGGTTTTCCAATGGTGTTGAAGAAGTTCCCAGAGATGCTGAGCACTTTTTGGCCCTTTTGCCTTTACACTGCAGCCCATCTCAACCCAAACCCTTCCACCACGCTCCTTCTTGTTCACATAGCCGTTACACAGCCTGGAGGTGTGTTCGGCGTCATTGTCCTGTTGAAAAATAAATGATGGTGCAACTAAATGCAAACCAGATGGGATGGCACGTTGCTGCAGGATGCTGTGGTAGCCATGCTGGTTCAGTGCACCTTCAGTTTTGAATACATCTCCAACAGCGTCACCAGCAAAGCACCCCCACACCATCACCTCCTCCTCCATGCTTCACGGTGGGAACTATGGATGTAGGGAACATTCATTGACCTTTTCTACCTCGCACAAAGAGATGACGGGTGGAACAAAAGATCTCAAATTTCGACTCTTCAGACCAAAGCACAGATTCCCACTGGTCTAATGTCCATTCCTTCTGTTTCTTGGCCCAAACAAATCTCTTCTGCTGGTTGCTTTTCCTTAGTAGTGGTCTTAGCAGCTATTTGACCATAAAGGCCTGATTCGTGAATTCTCCTCTGTGAAACTCTGTCTAATCAGAGGTGCTGTTGCGATTTCTGAGGCTGATGACTCAGATGAATTTATCCTCAGCAGCAGAGGTGACTCTTGGCCGTCCTTTCCTAGAGCAGTCCTCACGTGAGCCACCTTGACTGACCTTCAGTTCTTAAAGTAATGATGGACTCTCGTCTGTCTTTACTTAGCTGACAGAATTCATTGTTATGGCAAGAACCAAACAGTTGTCAAATAAGGCTGTCAGATATGTAATTCCACAAATGAACCCTGACAAGGCACACCTGTGAAGTGAAAACCATTTCAGGTGACTACATCATGAAAGTTATTTAGAGAAGGCCAAGGCTTTGCAGCGCTGTCAACAAAGCAAAGGGTGGCTGCTTTTAGGAATCTAAAATATAAGACACATTTAGAGCTATTTATCTATTTTTTCTTTGCTACATAATTCCATATATCTTGCTTCATATATCTGATGTCTTCAGTATGTATGTACAATGTAGAAAGTAGTAAAAATAAAGAAAAAACATTAATTGAGAAGTCGTGTCCAAACTTTTGACTGGTAGTGTACATTAGATATTGCTGGGTTTTTTTTGAAGGTGTTATAGGTACATAAAAACTGAAAAAGGACAATTTTAGTCTGTTGGTAGGTGTTTGCTAGGCAAATTGATGATTTTCTATACAATATATCTTGTATAGTCAAGAACCTTCAGTGGCTTAAGATGGACCAATTTTGTTGCTAAGCTCCTGATAATGTAGGACATCGATGTCAAACTCATTTTACATCGTGGGCTACATACAACATATTTTTGACCTTAAGTGGTCTGGACCAGTGAAACTCTCCTTTCCCCCTTTATTTCTAAACCAGCATTTCTATAGTAGATAGTGAAAAAACAGAACTTTTCTCTCATTTAATATCTGTTACTAAACTACTATGATGTAGTGTGAATTATGAAAATACAATTTAAAGTCCAAATTCTATGGCTTCCACATTGATTTCTTTCATTTTTTTGCAAAGATATCTTGTAATATAGGGTGCAGACACATTTTGATTTCTTCCCATTGATGTATAGCAGGGGTGGGGAACTCCAGGCCTCAAGAGCCGGTGTCCTGAGGCCTGGATTTAGATCTCATCCTGGGTCAACACACCTGAAGCAAATGATTAGTTCATTGCCAAGCCTCTGGAGAACCTCAAGACACGTAGAGGAGGTCATTTAGCCATTTAAATAAGCTGTGTTGGATCAAGGACACATCTAATACCTACAGGACACCGGCCCTTGAGGCCTGAAGTCCGACACCCTTGATCTACAGTTATGATTACAACAAGAAGTGAATATTCTAGCTGTATTAAAAATCAAACTATTTATTTGAGGTATTCATATTTTAAATCAGTGTTCTTAAAGGGTTTGTGCAAAAGTTCTTGCTGGGATAGTACTCCACTTTGTAGCTACTCGACTAGTTTTTTTGATGTCATCCATTATATTCTTTCAGAGGTTTCTCTTTATATCTAAGGCAGATCACATTCCACAAACTCAACAAAAAATACTGCAATGGCCATCTTTGTTTCTGTAATTTAATTATAAATTGCAAAAGAAATCGTGGAAAAAAAAACAAACCAAAAAAAGTAACGTCAAGGGCCAAATTGCATTATTTTTTGCATGAATTTGTGGGCCGGAAGTAGGGGTGGTGTGGGCAAGAGGTTTGAGACCCCTGACGTACACTGACACCATTATATGCATAGGACATCATGCCAGCAGTACAGAATATGTGGATATGATATCTTACAATCTAAAGTGACATTTCCCCCTTTTTTCCACTGCCCCCTCAAACTGATGGCTGTATATGAGGATAGTTTTACATTGTTTGACATTCTCCTAATCCTTTTGAAATGCTCCACGTCTGAGAAGCTGTGGGTACCTACCTGAGCTGCAGTCTTACTAACACACACCTTGGCAGTGCAGAACAAGCGTCCATTCTCCTTCTCTGCAGACCATGAAGTAAATACATGAGTGGTGTAACAGAAACGCTTTAGATGATGAATTGCTGCAAGTTCATTGGTTAGACTCTGACTTCATGTCTGAGTGAATGACATTTCCTAAGAGCTAAGCTTTTCAGCTTGCAATGGGCTTTACAATAGCCACCCACAAATGCCACTTGAAACCCAAGCCAACAGTTTCCATCAAACAAGCTGCCCAATCCTTACCCTACTTCTTGGTTAAAATGTTCTGCTATTGATGAACAGCTTTGTTGTGTTGTAGTTGTCAGTTACAGTCGTGTGAAAAAGTTTTTGCCTCCCTTCCTGATTTTCTATATTTTTTGTATGTTTGTCACACTTAAATGCTTCAGATCCTCAAACAAATTTAAATATTAGACATAACATAAAATGTTTACTTGTGAAATAAAAGTGTTTATTATTAACAGGGGAAAAAAAAACCAAACCTATATGAACCTGTGTGAAAAGTGATTGCCCCCTAAACCAAATAACTGGTTGGGCCTCCCTTAGCAACAATAACTGCAATCAAGTGTGTGATAACTGGCAAAGAGTCTTTTACA